>NW_006264027.1:55906-63293 GCF_000469605.1 Apis dorsata
TAAAAATACTTCAAAATTATATTTGTATTAATTTTGAATTACAAATATTTTTAAAATAATTTTTAAGTATTAAAAAAAAATAATAAAAATATACGATAAATATAAAAAAAAAAGATAAGTCTATTTTTTCTTATATTTATCATAAATCAAGTTATGGTTTATTATCAATATATGGTAATTTATATATTATCAATCAATAAATTAATAAAATATATGATATTTTATAAATTTAAACGATAATTCAACAAAAATAAATAATATATAATATTTTTATTATATATAGCTTTTTTACCTATTAGCGAATCGATCTCATAACGATCGAGGAACTTTTCCCCATTCTTGATAATATAATCATGATTATCATCATCCCAACCATCGTTATACAATTTTCTTTCTTTTTTATGGGAACCATCTTCTCCTTGCATCTGTTGCGCCCTCCTTTTTTTCTTAGCATAATAAACCTATGAAAAAAAGAATAAATTAATAAAGCAAAAAATTACTGAAAAATACTGAAGTTCATAAGATATTGTATTACACTAAATTTTTAAGAAATTTCAAAAATATAAAAAAATTATTCTATGAAAATTTGATTATGAACAAAATCAAAAAGTATTACATGTATTATTTTCATACGAATTTAAACAGTATTACATATTTAATAATGTTCAATGTATTTAAACATAATAACATAATATATATTATAATATAATTATAACATATTTTATGCATATATTTATTTTATTCTTTAATTATATTTTATTACATTTTTCATATAATTAATAATAAATAATAAAATATATTTTTTCATATAATATTATTTAATATTCAATTTTTTTAAAGATGAAATGAATATTATTATTAAAATTATATAAGATATAAAAAACTATATAAAACTATATATATAATAAAACAAATATTTAATAAATTTAGAAGATAAAAATCTAATATGAGAATATAAAAATTGAAACATATCATAATTTCAAAAAAAAAACATAAGTTATTAAAAAAATTAATTCAAAAATTAAATTCATTTTTTATTATGATTTTTATTTATTGATTTAATAGATTACGTTTAATATTTTATATTATATTGATATATATTTATGAATGGCATAAAATTTACGTTATATTATTATTCATTATATTCAATTATATTCTATGTAAAATAAAAAGAATAATAACTATGAAATATTTTATAAAAAAAATAATATTTGGTGAATGAATTAACAAATAAATAAATATAATAAATAAATAAATATATATATTTAATTTATAATAAGTTAAATATCATAGTATATATATAGAAGTATATAAGTATAACATTATTATTATATAGTATACCATAATTCGAAATTTATAATATAAATGAAGTCAAGAAAATTCTATAATTCAAAATAAAATGAAAATTAAGAATAATGAAATTGCATGTATATTTCATTATCGAATTAATAATCAAATTTGAAAAATTTTCAAATACAAATAAAATTATATAATTCTTAATTGAATATAAACTATTAATAGATGATTATTCTACATTTGTACAATATATTCTACATTATTTTATAAAAATATAAAAAATAAATAAAAAATACAGAATAAAATTTTATCTAATAAATAAAATCGTTTAACTTTTTGTTTTTTAAGAAAATCAAAATTAATGAATTTTTTTTTAAATTCAATTTCTTTCAATTCAATTTCTTTAAAAACTAATTTTTAAATAAAAAAAATATATTTTTTATATTTTTTGTTTATTTTCATATATTATTTAAAATAACTTTCTATCTAATAATTCATTCATATCTTAGAAAGAATTAGCTAACTTTATTTGTATTTTGAAAAATTTTCACTCTTGATTTATTCGAAAATGGACTTTCTCATTATTCTTCTTGATTTTCGTTTTATTTCGAATCATAAATTATAGATTAATCTGTATAATATAACTATATTTAACAGCAAATTATGCAATTGATTATTTAGTTTTACATATAATGAAAAAAAAAGAAACAATGTACACTAATTAATTTACAATAATTTAGAATGTCTGTATATTTTTTATTAAGGTATAAAATAAATTAAAAAAAATATTTGACTCAAAAATATAATAATCTTTAATATAAAAAATGTATATTTCATAAATTTAAATTTGATTATTATTTATTATTAAATATTATTAATAAATTCTTATAATTTTATTATAATATACTGTAATATATTATTAATAATAAAATTCTTATAATTTTTAGAGAACATATTGATTGTAAATAATTTAAGTTTGCGTTAAATAAAATAAAACGCAAATATAATATAACAGAGACAAATCATTTTAACTGTTTCATTTTGTCTAACGTAAACTTCAATTATTTATTTATAAATAACTTAATAAATAAACAATAATAAACTTAATAAATAAATGATATTTTTATATATTAATTTTTACATTTGTTTTGATTTTTATTTGATTTTCTAAAAATATTCTGTAAATATATAAATATATTATAAAATTATATATAGGATATTACATTTAGACGTAAATGATGAATTATCTCGTAAAGGAACAAAAAATATTTTTCAAAAAAATACTTCTACAAAAGTTGTTTAATTAAATATTTTTCCATTCATAATATTTTTCTATTATATTAAGATGGCTTATTATATCATATCATAAAATAAGAGAATCGAAATTGAGTATATCGATATATGTCAGGTATAATTGAATGTTTTGTCGTTTAAAATAGTGTAACTGTATTATTTTCTTGTGTCAGACTGATTTGAATTTATAATTTAAATTTATAATTATTGAAAGATATTATAGCAAATATAAAAAATTAAAAATTATTTCACATTAATATTAAATAATGAATTTTAATTTTCACTTTTCACTATTGAACTCATAATAATAAAAATTTAATAATCAGTTTTTTATTTACCTTATCCTTCAACTACTATTATTAAATATATTTAATAATATTCATAGTTTTTTCAAAATTATTTTTTTACATTTTTCAATATTTCTTCTCAGATATATTTTCTTGAATAATTATAATTTAATTAAATATAATTTCTGATCATAATTCTGATCATAATTCGTTATTTAAAAATCTGTCTTTTTCAGATAATTCCATAAGAAAAAATTATATTTTATTAAAATAAAATCATTTTTATAACTAGTTTTATATTTTTAGTATTTTTATAATTAGTCCATTACTCTTAACCTATTTATTGCCAAAAATATAATTAAAATTAATTATTTTAATAATATTAATAATAATATTAATAATATTAATAACATAATATTAATAATGAATGAAATAATTTTAATATTGTTATAATGTTTGAAATAATTTTAATATTTTTTATCTTTACTACATTATTAACATTAAGTAGTTAGATAAAATTTGAATCGATCGGTATAATTATTAAAAATTAAATCGTATAATTATTAAAAATTAAATATTAAATCGGTATAATAATTATTTAACATAAATTACATGATTTGAAGCAAAATGTTCAGCTAACTACGTTAAGTCATATATATTGATGCAACTTCGATTCTATTAATTTATGATTTTTCTGCAAGGAATGATATAGCATCGAATTCATTTTCTACAATCTTATGAGTAGAAAAATATCATTTAAAAAAATTATTTTGATTTTTAAATCTTAAATTCTATCTTAATTCATTTATAAAAAAATAATTTATATATAATGTTTTTATACTAAACAATTTTTAATATAATTTAATACCAAATTTATGAGAAATTAAAATTATCAGAAATTGTATATATATTATTAAAAAATATTTTAACAAAACTTATTTGATTTTAAACACATCGTATAATATAAATTATTTATGATTTTTTATTTATTTGTAATATACTATTTCCATAATATAAGAAATTTCACTTTTATTTTTTTAAATAGAGTTATATAATTTTGAATGCATTAATTGAATAATTCGGATATTTCTTATTTTAAAAAAATATTAACTTTATGTAAAAAAAAAAAAAAAAAACATTTAAAAAATATTTTAAATTTAAAATTTTACTATATAAGAGACAAGGAGAGTATAAACAATCATATGTTCTTTGTTTTTCATATGTTTTATTGAATTTTTAATATTATAAATTATAATTTTCTAAACTATTATATTTATTATATTTTTGATGTATGTAAAAATAATACTTTTGTGAAATATCTAAATAAATCAATAAATAAAAAAATTAGGTTAATTTTAAAATCTTCCTTATTATTTGATTTGCAAAAAAATTTTTATTATATGATATTTGCTTTAATTCATTTTTGTTAAAATATTTTTTTGATAATTTTTATGAGTCCTTACGAGATGTTATTTTAAGAAAACATTATATATAAAATAAAAGAAATAAAAAATGCAAATATAGCCGAAAAAAATGAAAAGAAAAAAAAGAATATAATAAAAATAATTGATTTATAAATAATGTAAAGCGTAAAANATATTATATAAATAAGAAAAAAGTTTGAATTATCTTCTTTAGAAGATATATATTTTTGCTTTTTGCATAGAATATTTAATAACAAATGCTTCAATTTTTCAAAATAAAATAAAATTAAAATTAAAAATAATTATTAATATTAAATATATTAAATTTTAATATCATATAAAAAATAGATTTAAATATTCCTAATCTCTATACATCGATTTAGAAATAAAAATAAATTAAAAAATGAAAATATAGTCACTATTAAAAAAATATTGATGATTTTTTAAGAAATTATGAAAAACAGAATATTGATATTTAGTGTTGTAAATAATCTTGTTGTATATTTTAATAGAAAATATTGGAAATTAAAGAATAAATTTATTATTAGAAATTATTTGCTTCATTTAATTAATGTCTCATCATATAACTTGCTTAAAAAAAAATAATTCACAAGCACATATATCATAAACATACAAAAAAATATAGTATGTATTACAAACATATAAAGAAATTTATATGTAAAATAAATGAGAAATATAAAAAAAAAAAAAACAAGGAATATTGTGAAATAATCTTATTGAGCAAATCAATTTACAAATTTTTAAATTTGCCAATATAGAAATAAAATGCAACGAATAAGAAAATAAAATTTATATTTAAATATAAACAAAATTTATTTGTTATTTATTATATGCTACCATAAAATCATAAAAAATAATTATATTTTTTTCTTTCTTAATATTCAAATATTAGAAGCAGAAAAATTCATAAGTTATAAGTATTTATAAGAACTATATAACAAGAAATCTTACATCTATATAAACCTATATAATGAGAAGATGTCTTATTTTAATTTTTGGAAACAATTATATATAAATTGTTTCAAAAATATTTTAAATAAACTTACAATATCACATATTTCATAGTAAACCTATTTAAAAAATGTTGACTATATCATATGTGATTAGTTTCAACTTATTAATTGATAAATTGTATATTTAATCTCTAAATTTTGGAAGATTTTATATATTTTTGAAATTCCAAAAATATATAAAGTCTTCCAAAATTTGGAGATTGAAGTTAGTCAAATACAACGTGATCATTTTTTTAAATTGTTTTAATATAAAATATCAATGAGATAATAATATGAAATTATATGTGAATGCTACAAGAAATATATATTTGTATAAAACATTAAATAATTCATCTTCTCATACATAAAATAATTTATTACGAATATAAAACTCAATTTTTATTATGTAATATAAAAGTAACATAAATATTTCATAGAATAATATATATATATATATATATATATATATATATAATAATAATGCAAATATAACATTGTAAATATACACATGCTTGAATCTTATATAAAAAATTCATTCAATTGTACATTACAAACTTTAATTTCAAAATGTTTCATACTTAATATGTAATGTAATATATAAATATGTAATGTGATTTCTTTTATTTTATTTTACTGCTTATATTTATGTTTATGAATAAAATAATGTTTCAATTCACTTTTGAATGATCACATATATAACAGTCATTTTGATAATTATATATACTGTGTAAGTATATAAAAAGTAATTATACAATAATTAATTTCAAAAACATTGTAGAATTTTATTTATTAATATAATTTAAAAAAAAATAATTATGTATTCTTAGTAATCTACAAAATAATTTATAAAAAAATTATGATATTTATATTTATTGTTAAAACAAGCATAAAATAAAGCAATATTTTAAAATTGACAAAAATATGTGCGTAATAAATATTCATATAGTTATATTTTATTAAATATATAATATTATAGTTTGAAGATTTAAAAAAGGCAAAAATTTATTAAAATATTGTAAAAAGAAGATACGAAAATACATGGGATTATTTATAATTATGAATTATGAAAATATTCCCGAGTAATAATAGTATAAAAAATTAGTTATTTTGTGTGTCATTGAATGTAGTTATTTTACTATTTCTTCATTAGAAACTTGTAAAAAAGAACTTTAAAAATAATCGCAACAAAAATTGTTAAAGTATTTAAAAATAATTTATTCATTAAAAAATTCATTATATTATAAGTTATTTTCTTATAAGATCAAATATATCGTAGTAAAATAACTTACAAAAAATATTATATATTCTACTATATTATAGTATAATATTATATAGTATTATATAGTATAATATTATATATAGTAAATAGTACAAATAAATCAATTTAATAAAAATTGTCAATATTTACATCGGTGAATTGCAAGATACTTTTCTTCGAATTTTTCTTTAGAATCTATCATTATGTCAATGATGTTTAATTGTTTTTTTCTATTTTTTTTATTTTATTTGATATATATTTTTTTGTTTTTTGAATGTATATCAAATTGTAAGATTATTTTTATTTATAATTTATATGATTTCATAATTTATCTTGATTATAATGAAAAATATCTCTATTTTTAATGCGATTTTTTTTTCTAAATATATTCAAGATATACAAATCATGAAACAATATTATAAAGTTTAATTAAAATTATTAAAAATTAAAAATTTAATTAAAAATCCTCGAAGTTTTTCATAAATGTCATTACATGTTTATTTTTCATTAGTTATTTTATTTTATAAAATGTTTTTTTTCGTATCTGTAAAAATAGTAATGAAAATGGATTATTAATATATTTGTTTTAAGAATTATAAAAAAATAATATAAAATAAAATTAATAGATGATTTTCACTATTAACTATATACTGAATTCAAATGCTTTTCTTAAAATTTAAAACTTTGAATTTGAACATAATAAAATAGAAATTGTTTATATTGTTAACTTATATATATATATATATATTTATATATAATACCAAATAAATTATAGCACGAATTATAATTTTAATTAAATTAAAACAGATTATATTT
>NW_006264027.1:63561-67039 GCF_000469605.1 Apis dorsata
AATATTTAATAAATATTTTGATAAATATTACTTATTCTTCAATCATAGATCTTATTATTATTATTAATTTTAACTTTTTTTTTCTTTGTAGAATCTTAATTTTTTTTTTATTATTTAGTTAAATTATTATTGATATAATTTCGAAAAATTCACTTGCAAATTTGAAAAACTGATAAGAATTTTAGATTTTAGCTTCATATATTTATTTTTAGTCTTTGAAATGTTAATAAAAACTTTCAATATTATATATTGAAAGTTATATATTATTAATATATTAATTGCTGATGTAGATGTTATTAATGCAACAGTTCATACAGTAGTCGTCAATGAGTATCGAATAATGAATAATATCTAGTTATATCAATCTCATATCTAGATTGTTTCATAATCCATTTCTACAATTAAAAAGTTCTGATCAGTCATTTTCAAGAAATTAAATATATTTAAGTTATCAAATACTAAATATAACATTAAATATGAGCGAGAAGAAAAAATCAATTTGTAAATAAAAACAAATGGCGTGTAATAGTAAAAATTAATAAATGTTTTGGTAATGCTTCGAATAGAAACAATCGTATTGAATGAAATTAGATTAGAATTTAAAGACGGTCCCAGTAAAGGGATCATTAATATTTACAATTTTTCATGGAAACAGCTGAAAATTTTATATGGAATAGCCTAAATTGAGATCGACACTACAAAACGATTATATCGGTTATGTTTTTATAGATAAAATTTAATGTATAATATTGAAAGTCTTAAAAAATAATAAATTATTTTTATTTTTCATTAAATTCATTTTTTAAATACTTTTATTTCTATATTTATTTTCTTGCTATTTATTAAATGAAATTTATTTATAGCTATGTAAATAATATAATTTTTTAGAAATTACATATTCAACCATTTACATTTAATATTCAATTCAATATATCAACTTAATATATTATGAATAAATATAAATAAAAATTTAAGAAGAGAAAAGATAAATTAATAATTCTATAAAGAGAATAGTAATGAATATAAAGAGAATAGTAATATAATTATTTTTATAAAATAAAAATGGTAATAATTTAAAATAGGAAGCTTCTTATTGATTTTAATAATTTTTTGGATGTAGAAATCATTTTAAATAATTTTTTTGCATATAACTACCATTCAACTTTACTTTTCAATTATATTTATAAAAAAAAATTGCTACCATTATATAGAATTTTTTTTATATGTCCGTAACTGCATATGTATAAGTATACAATTGCGAGTATCGAATTTATTTTTTATTAGTTTCTATTAGTTCTAAATACATAATAGTAGCAACTAAAACCTACAAAGAGTAATCTTTGTCCATGGATTTATAATGGATTTAAAATGTTTCAAATCCAATATCAAACTTAGATTAGATTTGATTAAATTTCACGAATCTTTAAAATAAAATATAAAACAATCTTTGGGCGAAATTATAAAGATTGAAATTACATAATGATTAAATTAAAAATGATAAAGTTATAAACATCAAAAATGATTTTGATATTTGATGGCGTGTATATTGATATTTATAACTTTGATCATTGTAATTTTGCTTTTATATAATTTTTTTATTTTATATTGTTTTATTATTTTATTTTTGTATTCTGCGGATTCGGCATTGGATTTCTGACATTTTAAATCCAACATAATTTATCAATAAATAAATTTTTGATACTCTTTGATGATCCATTATACATTTTGCCCGCTGTATTTTTATAAAAATTTTATAAAGATAATAAATACATGATAAACAGTTATGGATTACATATGTATATGTGTATATACATTGTATGTATATATATATGTATAAAAAAATTTTTATGAATAATAATAATCTTTTTTTTTGCAAGTATCTCAAAAATTAAAGCCGAGTGGTGATAACATGGAAAAAAAATTATTAAAAATTTCCTTTACCATATATTCAAAACAAAATCATTGAAAATCCTCTTACTTTGAATAATTATCAAATAAATACACCAGAATTCAATTTATTTGAACATATTAAAAGATAAATAATTCAAATTTTTAAAAAAAATTAAATTAAAATTTTGTTTCAATGGAGTTCTATTGTATAATCAAAATAATAGATAATTTATAAAATAAAAAGAATCTTTCACCTCGTTGATGTGCTTGTAAGTTTTGATGAGATCTACACTAAGTTTCCTAAGAGGTGCTGTGGCTGGATCACGAAATCTATGAGGTATCCTGGCTTGCATGGCGTGTATATCCGCGGGGGTTTCTTGTGGGACCCCACCAGTACCGCCACCGGTACCGGTACCCCCACATACTGTGGGAGGTAATGGCTCCTCAGCTACTAGACGACCGTAAAGAGGCGCACCACCGCCTCCACCACCACCTGTTCTTCCGCTTACTGAAAATCAAACATTATCAAATTAAAAGGAATTATTATTATACCTGTTAATAAAGGATTTCACTTATTTGCTTTTTCAATATATATATATTATTTATTCTAAATTAGATCGCATTGCTTTAGTTAATAGAAAATATTTGAATCGTTTAATTTATTAATTAATTAAATAATTTTGCAAATCGTTCATTAAATGATAAATTCCAATATTTATGAATTAAATTATAATTGTATAAAAAGAAAAGAATATGAAAATATATATATGATTATTGATGATTATGATTCAGATATATAAATGAACAAAAAATATAATTATATTTTTGTTAAAAAATAGGATTAAATTTTTATAGATATATTCATTATTAATTATCTGAGTATCTATTTCTATTAGGATTAAATTTTGAAATTTAATTAAAATTAATAATTAATAATTTATTATTAATTATTAAATTTAATCTTTTAATAATTATATAATAAAAAGAGATAGAAATTCACATAGAAATAATTTAATCACGGTATACACAACACGTGTATTTAAGACGCTGGTGCATGTGATTGAGAATCCAACGAGGTCACGAAGACTGTCACAGGTCGTCACGATAACCAGCACGCATTCCGTTTCATTCATGTTTCTTGATATAGACTTTCATCCATATAACATTCTCTAAAATTGCCCTAGAGAATATTTGTAAATATGCACATCCTAATCTTATTGAAACAACTACTATTAATCCGAATTTAAAGTTATTTTTTAAAATTATATCTATTATATATAAATTATATCTTCGATTATATTATAATTTTCTTAAATTATTTTATAAAATATTTATCTAATATTGAACATAAAAAAATATAAAAATCATTGAATACAAGAAAAAAAAATACTGTTGTCAAAAATTTAATTAGTTTAATTTATATTAATTTAATAAAAATAATAAAATAATAATAATTTACATAAATATAAGAAAAATCTACAAAAATTTTAAATAATAATATTGAGCAATATTTTACAATAGGGAAGATAAATATATTTTAATTCAATAATTATAATTTATGCTTATGATTTATTTAAATTTTATTATT
>NW_006264027.1:67184-70268 GCF_000469605.1 Apis dorsata
TATCTATTTGTCAATTTATTATTAAAATTTTAATTATACTTTTTTGTTTCATCTATTCAACAAATTTTAAATTATTTAATTCAATTTATATGGTATTAGTATAGTAATTTATTATATTAATAGATAAAAATTTTTTAAATATATAAATAAAAATAATATTCACTTATAAAAATAATATTGAATATTTATAAACATATACATATAAATATTTAACATTTTATTGCATGTTCTATTTGCTATTTTATTGTAAAAGATTTAAAAATTTTATTGATTTTTAATTTTTTATTTTAAATTTCGCATGAAATTTTAAATAATGATTAAATTTTTTTAATCATTAACATTATGTTTATGAATATTTCTTATATATCTCAAATTAATACATATGTGTAGAAGTATATATATTAGAAATTTTCGAGATTAGAAGAAAATAAATTCGGATATATATTTGTCTTGTCAATTAAATAAAAGTCAATATAAATGTAAAAGAGAAATGTAAATTGTGAGTTTCTGTAATTTTCCTTATAAAATTTGAAATACATCAAAATGATATGTCCTCTAAATTTAATATTAAATGTGAAAAATGAATTAACTATTACGTGAATATTAAAAAAATTTTTTTTAAGAATATGAAAATACAAGAATATGAAAAAAAACATGATTTTATATGAAAAAAAATTTAAGAAAATTTTTAAACAAGGATTTTATTCTTAAAAAATGAATTTTAAAAATATGATATATATTTTGTCAGTTTTTTAATTAGATAATTGAATATATATATATAAATGATGAATATATATATATATATAAATATGAATATATTTAATATATATTCAAAATTACATACTTAAAAATCATTCAAAGAAATATAAGAAATATAAGAAATATATTATATTTAAATATAATATTTAAAAAAGAAGAATATATCATTGTATTTTAAATTTAAAAAATTATTTAAATAAATGATTTCTAGACTCGCAATAAATATGAAAAGACATAAATATTTAAGAAAAATATATATATAATAAAGAAAGTAATTTATGTACATTTATATAAATAATATTTCAATATATCGTAAATATCTGCTCTTTTCTTAAAATCGTTTAAAAAAAAAAAAAATAATAATAATAATAATAATAATTACATTGAAAATGCTTGTATAAATAAATGTATTCAATTTAAATGTTTCTATTTAAATATTTCAAAAAATATAAAAAATATGAAAAAGTAATTCAATAGAAGATATATGTATTATATTCTATATTTTCTATTCTAATATTTATATGCTAATATTTATTAAATCTTAAGTTGATTTTGAAAATATCAAAACTAAAATATTTAAATGAAATTTTATATTGTTATATATTTTTATATATCGAGATTTTTTCAAACATGACGCATGTATTTTTTATCGAACTCCAAAATTATTATATAGTTGGTATTAATATGAGAATATTATGAAAACTTTGATCAGATTGTATTATATTTCAGGAATTTGTACTAAGGAAATTATACAAGGGCAAAAAAAGTTTGCTTGCTTCTTTCTCGAAAAAATAAATTATATATAAAAATTATAATCGCATGTAGAATAATTGCAATAGCAATGTTTAAAAAAAAATATTAAAAATATATATTATAATATTATATAATACTATATAAATATATAATATAATATTAAAAATATTATGATTAATTTATTTATATTATTATATTATTATTAATTTATTTATATTATTATATTATTATATTATGATAATATTATTATAATATTTTTGAGAATGGAAGAATACATTTTTTTCAATAAGTTATATGTTATATATTATTGTTTGCATTTTTTTCAATAGTTTTTATAATGAAGAGAAACGATATTTAAAAAGTCGTTTAGAATATATCCTGCTGTGAAATGGAAATGTCTTATAGTAGATTGTTTTACACATATATACAATTGACTCTTTCTAAAATAACTATAATGTACAAAGTCCGATCAAGCAACTTCTTCATATATATCATATATGGTATATATCGAATAATGTCGGTAGCACGTAACCTTTTACACTTTGATTCATGCTAAATACATGTGTATAATATTTTGAAAACAACTAGTATTTTCTATATTAATATAATAAGAATATACAATAAAAAATATATAGATCCATTTAAAAATTCGAGTATTATTTTTACAAAGTTTTTCAGTTTCATCCTAAAATTAAATAAATATTAATAATAATTAATAATATTAAAATATCAATAATAGCAAATATTAACGGAACATGTGCCACCTAATAGTACAATTATCATTTGAATTATTTTTTTATATTTTTCATATTTTTCGTGATATTTAAATATATTTAAATCGAACACATTGTAAGTAAAATAATAATAATAGAGTAATAAATAAAATTTGTTTTATTATTAAATATTAAAAATATATTTTTTTATTTTATATATTTTTGCATTTTGTCAATTTTTTATATATTACGTATATATTCAATCTTTATCGCGTTCATCATCGTTTTATTTTTGGCAGAATTTAGTGATTATTAGTAAAAAAAATTTAATTTAGAAATTTAAAAATATATTGCGTTTATAATATATACATATCATATACGATATACATATCGATATGTATACGATATGTATATACTATAAACGCATTGAACATAAATTTATAAATAAGACTAAAACTAATAAAATATAGTATTACGAAAATTTATTATAAAAAAAATTTTGAAGAATCAGCATGTTGAAGGATTATAAAAAAAATTTTGAAGAATCAGCATATTGAAGGATTATTTAAAAATTGCACACATTATTAAAATTATATATATCTAAAAAATCATATGATGTGAAAAGCATTTTTCTTAGTATATAAATTAATTTTATTAAAAATATCAATTATAATTAATAATATAATAACAACTTAAATTATAATAAGTAATATTAATTACAAATTATAATAAGTGATTGTGCACAATATATATTTCTTATTCATATATTTTATTTATTTCGACAAATTATATTTAAAGTGTAATATCTGTCATGATTTCTCAAATTAAAACATTGAATATATATATATATATATATATA
>NW_006264027.1:70406-71238 GCF_000469605.1 Apis dorsata
AAAAACTTTACATATTTCATAACATATTTTTTTATTTCATCAATTTATATATTCATATATTCATATGTTTTTATCAATTTATTTTTGAAATAGATAATGCTAAAATGACAAATCAAATATTTACATAATATCTGCGATTACATTTCGATGCATCTTATTTCCCACTCCTTGCTATTTTTATTTTTATCTTAAATTTTATATAAATATTTTTAAATTTTTCATTTACAAAAATTTTTTTTTATTTATTACTTACTATATTTAAACATATTTTTATTAAATATATATATGTATATTTTACACATATATACATATATATCTACATAATATGAATTATGTATATCTACATAATAATGAAACATATTGCTTTTATTGCATTTAATGTTATTCAAATTTTTGACCTATCTTTGTTTTTCATTATTATAAAATATAAATAAGTTTATAATGATAATAAGAAAAATATAAATCATATTTATATAATTTCTAATCTATATAATTTCTAATTAGATAAAATAATTATCTAATTTCTCCACTTTTACTAAAATATTTCTAAAAATTTATATTATAAATATTTCTTTGTCAAAATGAAAATAATATTGAAATATAATTTTTACAAATACAAGATAAAAAACATAAGCTTATTTCATATTTAATATTTATTTTTTATTTTTTATTTAAAATTTTTTATTATTTTATTAATATTTAAATTTTATTGTAATTATTATTATTTTTAATAACAAATAAATAGATAATAAATGCTTATATATTATAAATTTTTCTTTTAAATATAGTCATTTTAATAAATCATTGATAATTAAGTAAATTATTATGTTAA
>NW_006264027.1:71732-78388 GCF_000469605.1 Apis dorsata
TTAAAACAAAAAAGAAATAATAAAAAAAAGAAATAAATATAAAGATAAATATAAACAATATAAATTATTGTACAGTATATAAATTACAATGTAAATATATAAATAATTAATTAATATAAATAAATAAATATAATGTGCAAAAAATCAATTTTTTTTACTTTTTGCTGTTGATTTTCTTTTTGGTGTTAATAATAAAATTAAAAAATATAATAAAATTAAAAATTAACTTCTTCAATAAATCTATATTTCATAAAATTCTTCTTTTTGGTTTATTATCTTTCAAATTTTTATTTTATAAAATTCATTTTAAAATGTGATTTCAAAGTTTTTTATATTTTTTCAATTAAATAATGAAATAGTATATTATTTTCAATATTTAAATGACAAATAAATATAAAAAAAATATGAATAAAAATATAAAAAAAAAAAATCTTTATAAAATATGATACTCATATATATGTTCATTGTTTAAGATAAATCTAATATTGTTAATCGCATTAGAAAAAATTATTCCAAAATTTGTCGTTTTATTCTTAAAAAAGTTAGTTTAACATTCGTCAATATAAATTAATGCATAATATTACAAAAAAAGATATTTAAAAAAATTGAAGTGAATTTGAAATGCTATTAAAATTTCTCAAAGCAGCGCAATCTAAAATAAAAAATTTTAATTGTCTTAATACATAATTATCACTTCAATTATTTCGTAATTTTAGTAAAAAATATATATATTTTAGTAAAAAATACCAAATAAAAATTGAATGTTAATATTAATAAGGGAAACATGAGTAAATAATATGATAGTTTTATAAGTGAATATATAGAAAATAATAAAAATCAAATTTGTTTTTTATTTAATCATTCATATATTTTATTACATTAATCGATATGCTGATAATTTTCTATAAAAAAATATTATTACTTATATATAATTATATATAAGTAAATAAATAAGTTTTTATAAAAAATTTCCAAAGAAATCGATTAAAATAATGAAAATTCCATTGAAATAAAGGAAATTTTGTTCTTTATATGTTTCTCTATGCATCTTATAAAAAAATTATTTATATCTATCTACTTTTATTTAAAATATTTTTTTGATAAAAGTCTAAAAAACTAAGATTATTTATGAATTATGAAATGATTTCAATTACTTCTTTATATACAAATTGTTGAAAAATAAAAAAATGAAAATTCACAGAAATAATTAAAATAATCAAAATATTTGCTAATATGTTTGAATATATATTACATATATATATATACAGATATACCTACAAAAAAAATTTAAATGCAAATTTAAATGCAAAATTTAAATCTACAACTTAAGATATATTATTAATATTCATATATATACAAATAAATAATTTTCATATAAAATTTATTTCTGTATCATAAACGTTATATGTTTTTATATAAGAAAATTATATTATAAATTATTTAAAAATTTTTTATCAAAATTTGATAATTTTTTATTTGTGTATCATATCAATATCATGTATAATATAAAAACATATTAATTCAGATACTCAGATAACTTAAATATATTATAACTTAAATAAATTTAAAACATAAAATAAAATAATAAATCTATCCATAAAATATTAATATAAAATGAATTTTTTAGAAACTTCAATTTAAAATGATTTAATGATTTTTTGATTGATTTTATTAGATGCTCGAGAGTATTTATTACAATTCTAAATATTAAAAATCTCTACACAAGAATCAAAAAAAAAAAAGAAAATTAAATTCTGTTATGTGATTAATATAATTAATTACATTAATATAATTAATAAGTGATTAATATACGATTAATATAATTAATAAATGTTAAGGGAACAAGTTACTAAGTTGATCGTAAACTTTTGATAATTCTTTCAAAATATTAAAATTATTGTAGGGAAAGTTTATTGGCTCCATTAATTTATTTCTTCGAACGTGCGAAATATAAAAATTATACGTTCGAAATATATATATATATATATTATTGAATCAATCAGATCTAGTGATAATAAATTTTTACATATGTTTTGTAATTTTAATTATTATTTATAATTCGGTTAAAAAATTTAAACAAATAACAATATTTTAACAAATAATTTTTCTACAATTTATTTTCTTAAATCTATTCTTTGCATAGTCAATTATTTAAATTATTATTATTATATACCTCGTTGTCTTTTCAATTTATATTATATTTAAAGCAAAACTTAACTTTTTAATATAATATACTTACTATAATATAATATTTAAACAAACTTAAATTTTTTAATATAATTTTTAATGATTATAGATAATATATTTAAAATAACTATTACATTTGCTGTACGTGCAAATTATTCAGTATTACGTACACATTATTATTATTAAAACTACATAAGCAAATCTATATAAATCTATATATATCTTTGATTAATATATTTTCATAAATATAATATACACTTAAATATTAAGCATTGTATTGCTCTCTATTATTTATAATTCTAAAATAAATGATAATTTTTTGTAAAGGCTGAGATATATAATAAAATATGTATGAATATACATATTTAATTAAATTTATTAAATATAAATATTTTATTAAATATAATATATATTTAATAAAAATTAAAAAATAAATGCAAGATAATTACAATTACAAACTACATAAGAGATGAGATTTAAAAATCGAATATCGTTATTTGATTAATTATCATTTCTTATAAAATCTTGAAAAATTTGTCAACTTTTTCTCTTCCGTTGATTTTATTGATTGACACATTGATATAATTTATGTTAAGTTATTTAATTTTATAATATTTCATTTTAATTTTGTAAGATTATATTATATATTTTAAATGAACTGTATCAATTAAATACAGAAATAAATTAAAATTAAATAATATTAAATTAACAATATTAATAATATAACATTAATTAGTCTAATTCAAATTTAATTTAAATTATCATATTTACTTATAATATTATAATATATATAATATACATACATATAAAATATATGTAATAACGATTAGTGTTAAGAAATTAAATATATGTATATTGAAACAATTTTAAAAGCATAATTTTAACTGTATAATATTTGAATAAATATATATTTTTTTTGTACAGTAATTTATTAAGATTTTAAATTATTATATTATAAATTATGCAGAAAATCTAGAAGTATAAAGTACATACTGATGAAAAAAAATTGTTATCCAATTTATTTTTTTAATTGATTTTATACATATTATATACACAAAGAATTAAGCAAGAATTATTATTAATATATATAATATAAATAATATNTACATATTCTTATATTATGTTATATTATATATATAATATATTATTATTTATATTATATTATATTATTTATATTAAGTATCACTAATAATATACGATTAGAATAAAATACAATACGATTTAATAATTTATAACTTTATTCTATATCATTATACTGTATATTTTTATAATTCTGATATAACAATGTGAATGATAGATCGATTTTGTTACATATTTTTGAATCATATTTTGATAAACAATAACACATCACATTAATGATGAAAGTTCACATTAATGAAGATGAAACATTTCTGGTTCATATTGATACTCAACGATATAAAACACGAAAATATATAATACATGTAGCTACAGCTTAATAAGATTTAAAATATTATAAATCGAAAATTTAATTTTCTTTTGTTTTTTTTTTATTCATGGGAATAAAATTTTGTTACTTTGTATCTAATATTTACGACAATGATATTTAAAAAAAAAAATAAATAAATAAAATTTCCTGAAATTATAAATCAAATGTAAAATATTATGAAATCATTTAAAAGAGAAAAATTTTTTAAAAATTTATTTCGTGAACTTTTAATATTCTCAATAAATAGTAAATAGTAAATGATAATATTTATATAATATTAATGTAATTAATATATAAGTAACCATTATTAAATTATATTATTAAATTATATTATTAAATTATAATATTATAAATCTTAATAGTTAATTCTATTATAATACTATTGGAAGAAATAAATAAATTTGCTTTATAAATATATCGCAGAAACAGTATTGCATAGATAATTGCATCGTTAACGCATCGTTTAATGATAGATAATTTTCGATAATATACATAATATATATATTTATAGATCTATATATCTCTTGACAAATCCATAATTACATAAATATATACAAATATTACATAAAATTTAAATAAATGATTTTTGACTGAAGACTTATATTTAAAAAATAAACAAAATATATAAAATTATATTCGTTTATATAAATATATCATATAAAAAATATATATAAAATTAAAATATATATGTTATACAAATATATATTAAAATTAATTTCATTTCATGAAATCATTTCATAAAATATTTCAATGTTTACATTTTTGCGGACAAATAAATAAATCTTCTGATTTAAATCTTATTTTTAATTTTAATAAAAGGTATCTTTTATTCTAATAAAATAAAAAATAAATAAACAATATGATACAACAATTTAAAATAGCAATAAAAAATTATAAAATCTAGTAATATATTTAAAGTTTGATATATGAAATAGTTACAATTATTTAAAAAAAATGATATAAATTTATATACAAATTTCAATATATACTAATTTCGTATTTTAGAGAGAAAAATCTTTCCAATATTTTTATTTTTATCTTTCCAATTTAATTTTTTATATATAATATATATTTTAAAAATATACTTTACTCTCAAAATATATATGTTTCATTCATATACTTTACAAAGCTATACAAGTTATAAAAAAATATATTTATCGACTAAATATAAACTATAAAATATAAAATATAAAATATAAATATAAAATAACCATCATTACCACTGAACGTGAATTTTTCTGTCTTTTAAAACACTGCGCTTCTAATGTATCAAAATAATTATCACGCTTAAAAATAAAAGTTAATAAAAAAAGATAAGAAAAAAGATTGAAATAGAAAAAAAATGTGAAATTAAAAAAAACATAAAGCAAAATATTAAATCTGTCAGAAGCGGAATAATTTCACAAAAATTAATAATTTGAAAAAAAAATATGTAATTATAAAAACAAAAATTATTAAAAAATAAACCTTTTAAAAAATGTAGTTGGAAAACAGATTGAAAAAAATAAAAAAAAAAAATTAAATAAAACAAAAAGAAGAAAAAAGAAAAAATAATTTTGAAATCATTTAGCAAGGAATGAGGAAAAAGAACGCGCAGAACGAGACGACGCAGGATTTCTATCCTGTAGGATGACAATGTATGGAAAGAGCTCGGCCAGAGAGAGAAGATGGAAGAGTAGAGAAAACAGAGAGGATAAGGACAACCAGCATAGCAACAGAAAGACAGCTTCAAAACGAACAGTTGAGCGCTTCTGATGCTGTTGCCGATGGTGTTGCTCGCTCTTGCTGTTACCGTTACTGACTACGGAGCTCTGCCTATACGACGTGCATCGAAAGAGGAAAGGAGTGGGGAAGAAGGAAACGAGAAAGTTGGTGCACGCGCGCGCGTGAATGCGCGCGAGCGCATGTATCTCCGTGTATGTATGAATGAGATAGGGGGTGAGCACGATAGCAAAAGAGGAGAGTCGCGTATTGATCGTGTCGCACGAGGGTGGAGCAACCGCCAACCTTGCCGGTTTGTCTTCTATACCGGCGCGAGTTGTGTTGAGAGAATGAGATAGAGAATGTGAAAGGAGAGAGTAGCCCTTCGAGAACAGGGCCTCCGTCTGTATATCAACACCAGGCTATAATAGAAAGTATCAAGGACGATTGGAAAAAAGATGCTACGTCGCCTTGAAATCAGGTGACCGCGACTTATGCTTATTCATTCTTCTTCAATCTTTGATGCTGTTTTTCAATTTATATTTTTATATAAAAAAACGATAGACAAATAATTATTTCCCATCTGTTATTACACATCTATTACCAAAAGATTATCCTTCTTTCTTAATCTTTTTTCAAACAAATAAATTAATTGAATAATCTAGTTCTAATATTTCTTGATTTGAAAGAAACAAACTAGAATGGTGCGTGAATATATTATGATATTGTTCATTTAATTTTCAAATATAAACATACAATTGTATAGATTTCAAATTTTTACCTAACTTTTATACATTATAGAAGTTATGGTTTCTTAGCCTATCCATCATGCAAATTTCATATAGCGTAATGTTTTGCTTATTTTGTTTCTTACATATACTAATATCATACATATTAGGAAACTAAATTATAAAAATATATAAAAATTAATGGCGTTTAAAAAAATTACAATGTACATAATATATGAAATCGTTTTTTGAACTAGTTTTGAAATTTTGGACATAGATAAAAAAATTTTGGATTCATTCAAAAAATCAATTTCAATCGATAAAATAAGAAATTGTCTAATGTTTACTAGAAAAATTAATCTTGTGTTTTATTTATGTCTATTACTCGTACATTTAAAAACTTTGATATTAATATTTAGAAATAATTTATAGTATTTAAATATTGTTAATATTTTTAAATTAATTATTTATTCAATTTATTATTTTTTAATTTTTATGTATATACTTATAATATAAATAATTGTATTTTTAAATTAAATCACAATAATTTTTCAATTTTAATTAATCATTTTTTTATATATTTATATAAAAAT
>NW_006264027.1:78841-84111 GCF_000469605.1 Apis dorsata
TTTCATTTGATATTCATTGAAGACAAAAATTTTTAATAATCACTTGACAGAGAATTAAATTTTAAATAATTTTAATTTAAATGATATTTAATAGTTAATATCTTAATAAGATTTATTAATTTTAGACTATAAAATATTATTACATAAATTATAGTTTTTACAATTTTATTATATATATTATAAATTAAATCTTATTAATACAATTTAATATATTTTATAATATTATTAGTACATTTTATAAATATCTATAACAATTGATTAGTAAATAATGATTGATATTGTACGAAGCTTTCGATATTTGTTCTTTTAGAACTAGAGGAATTTCTTCCCTTTTATATTGATATGCGGTGCTATGATTTTAGTTATTTATAAAATACTTTTGTGCAATATGCATATCTATTTGTATATTTTTATAATGTTTATTAAAAATAATTAATCAAATATGTATTTCTTTTGAATGCAAATTCTTAAATTCTGCAAATAATATTTTAAGTATTTATTACATGCAATGATATAAAAATGCATGTTATCGTAATAACGTATATATTATATGTTATTTATGTTATAAATAAATTTTTACAACTTTATAATTATATCATTGCAATCATTGTACAATAAATATTTATAAAATATATTAATAATATTTGTAATATTTGTATTTTTAATTTATATTATTGTAATTGTATATGTATTGTATATTCGTGTAATTTATACACGAAAACTTTACAAATTACAGTTTTTTTTGTCTTTCGCGTAAATTAATAAGAAAATTTAAAATATTATTAATATTAATAATTATAATATTAAATTAAAGATTTATATCAATAATTTTAAAAAAAGGATTAATTATAAAATGTATAATATTAAGTTCAATTCTTTATAATTATTATTTCAGATAAATTTCTAGAATTTTATTTATTAGAATTAAAAATTAATATTATTGTACAAAAAATTTATTAAAAATAATAACTTTATAAAATTTTGCTAATAGTAATAGAAAACAAGATTAAAATTTTCAATGAAAAATGCAGAAAATGATAATTTCTTCTTTTATATTATTATTATTGCAATTTTTATGTTTAATATTAATAACTTTATTTAACATAATTAATATTCATAGTTGATTCTATGTTTTTTATAAACTTATATTTGATATAATATATTACAAAAAATATTTTTAATATATAACAATATACGAAATGTTATCTAAATTTTTACAATACTTTTTTCTTAAATAATTTATCGGCTGAATTTTATAAAACTTAATATTGCTTAAAGTTTAATTAATACAAGATGAGATATGTAAGTATTATATAAACTAAAAACAAAAATTATGCATAACTTTTTTGCTTTTATAAATTGAAAAAAAAATATAATAAAAAATATTAAAGAAATATTAAGCATAAAAAAAATGTTAAGAAGATATAAAGAAGATATACAAAATTTCATTTTTTTAAATGAAATATATTTCTTTTTTCTAATTTATTTTTTTAATATTTTAATGAAAAAAAATATTTTATGACATGTATTGCATTTGAAAATCATTAAAATCGATTATATTGGGAAATAAATTATTTTAAAGAACTGATTGATAACATTTTCATTTTCTCTGGTTATTGTTAAATTGCTCTTTTAATTGATTTATATAAATTGTAAAATGTAAATATTAATTAAATATATATTTCAAGTGTGTATCCACATAATAAAATAAAATATATTTATATTTCAAAGTTATATATAGTTATAAAGAATTCGATCACGTTCAATATTTAATGCATTTTACATAAAGGTATGTATCATATATAAAAAAAACAAGTTTAGCTCAAAACTTATTTTTAATAAATCTTTTTCTATCTATACTTTTTTTTTACGTGATATTGTAACGAGTATACGCTATGCATTGTATAACAAAATAATGCAGAATTTCATTGAAAAACAGGAATGCAAAATATTCATGCGAACGAATACTTTTATAATAATTATAATTTGTCAAAGAACATCATTTTTTTTAACTTTCTTTAATTTTTATCATATTTACCATATTTAATAGATTATATAATATATAATATACAAATAACAAATATATTTATATAATATATTTTATTATATATTGTTATGTATTATTAAATGTTATTATGTATATGTATTATGTATAATGTATTATGTATATACAATCCATTCAAATTAAATGATCAATAACACGAATATGAATGTATGAATATATGAATTATAAAATAACAGAACATCAAAACAAAAAGAATTTTTCTATAAAAATATGTTCTTAAATATTTTGTTCAAAAAAATATTATTTTCTAAAATTTTACTTATAAAATAATATTATAAAAATAAATACAAACATTAAATACATAAAATAATCTAGATTTATTCTTTTCATTGTTTTGTTTCACAAAAATCAAAATGCATTTAATAAATATTCTTTTCAAAATAATGATGTGTTAAGAATTGCACTTATCAAAAAACAAATGATTAATTATCTGCTATAATTTCTTTGTTTCAAAGATTCTCATATAAAATTAGAGATTCTCATATAATAGCTTTAATTTAGCCAATAGCTTTAAATTATTAAATGTAATGCTTGGCTTTTTTTTATTAATTGCTAATGCGCTTTTCGATAAAATACAAATCTAATCATATTTTTTTCCAATACAAATTGCCAAGATATTTAAGTGATTTTAGATACCTCACTGTATTAAAAATGTTAAAGCAATTACATTTACATTTCTTAGTTAAGAAATTTTAGTTAAGAAATTTAATTGTGTAATAAATAAATAAATAATTTCATAAATAAATTAAATGAAATTATATATACGAATTTCTAAATGTAATAATGATTTAATTATGATAAGTTGATATAATTTTTAATTAAATAAAAAATTATAAAAGAAAGATGAATTATGAAATGTAAATGAATTAAATATTATGAATTAAAGATGAAAGATGATACAAAGAATGAAAATCAATGAAATTTAATCTAACGTAATCTAATTTTATATAATTATATTATTTATATAATTTTTCTTTTGTATTATTTAGATTAAGCTATATAATCACCATTAAGCGATTATACTAAAATAAAGTATATATTATATTCATAATTAAACTTTAAGATATATAATTCAAGCCAAGATGAATTGTGAAAAACGTAATAAATCAATGAAATCTAATTTATAAATTATTGATTTTTCACTTTTATTATTCACATTAAATTAATAAAATATATAAGAATGAGATCACTACTAAGCTATAGATATATTAATAGACTACATAAGAATGATATACTTATAATGCAGCAATAAGTTTTATTAAAATTTTTAAAAGTATTTCGGGAGATAAAAAACAAACGGTAATATTTAGAAAAAAGTTATTTAGAATAATGATCTTAATATATTTCAAGATCAATTGAAATCAGTGAACTTTCAAATAATTATTGAATATATTTAAACTACTTTGATATTATATATAATTAAAAAAAAATTTTTTAAATTAATGTCTTTTAAATAAAACACGAAAAAATATGTTTGCAAACATATTTTTCGATAAAACTTTTTTAATTTTGAAATCTTAAATTCATATTTTAAATTTGATTATTTAATTCTGTATAGCATAATTTTATGTTTAACTATATCTATATAGTTTTATTAATGTGAGAAACAAAATATCATTTTCTTCAAAATTTTTGCAATATTGAATTTTCAAAAATATATTATTCAAAATTGAAGAAAATAAATATACATTTTACTCATATTAAATACACAAATACAAAAATACAAAAATATGTATTGCGTTCATGTTAAGATTTTTCAATCGAATCGGATTCAATATCGATACAATGTTATGTGATAATTACATTACCAATGAATAGTTATAAGTAAATATTTGATTGATTTCTTGAAGTAATTTATTTTTCATTATATATAATTGAATAATCTTTAACTATATCATTTGTATTCATCTTGAAATATTCTAATATTAATAAAATTTCATTTATACATTTACGTAGCATGCGACCGCCACTTATCTTTTGTTAATATAAATACAGCAAGTAATTAATAGATATAACTAAAATAGAATAAACTAAAAAAGCTATTTCTTCAAAAAATGCTAATAAGCTTATAATATCTTTATCTTTTAAATATTTCGCAGAAATCATCACATTTATAAAATTATATAAATTATATCAATACATATAAATATAAATAAATATTAATTAAATAGATATTAATGTGATGATTTTTATGAATTTTTAAGAATTTGTATAAATATATATATATATATATATTTAATTCTAACAATCTAATACTTACTTACTTTTATAAATTATTAATATTATTTTTATAAATTATTAAATTATTTTAATATTGTAAATTATAGAAAAAACTATTTTTTGCATTGAAAAAATATTCAGATACTTTAAAAATTTATAATTAAAAAATATATATTAATTATAAATTATAATATATTGATATAAACATATATATAAATTTATAATTAAAAATAATTAAAATAACAATTTTTTTTATAAATATTAAGTTTTGATCTTCTTGATTCTATAACATATTTTAAGCAATATTAACATTTTATTAACATTTATATTTTATTAACATATTTTTTATACTCTATATTTTATTTTTATTTTAAATAAATTTAATCATTTTTATATTTAATATTGTATTATTATTTTTCTCATTTACTTATTCGATAATTCAATTTTTTGAATGAAGATATTCATGTAACTACATAAAATTCATTAATTTAATTTGATAACTTAAATTTGCAATATATTTGATTATACATGTGAATTAACATATATATTTTCCAGTACAATATGGTACAATTCCAGTATGGTACAATTTATAATTTTATCTTATATTATTACTATATATTTTTATTAAAATAAAGAATCGTGAACATACAAAAAATATTTCTTTTGCAATAGAAAAAAACAAGCAATATGATAACATAATACTTTCTATTAAAAAATATATATTAACTTTATATATTTTATAAAAATTATCAAAAAATTAATAATAAATTTAAAAATTCAAAATATATTGAATAAAAATTAATTTATTAGTCCTTAAATTTTTTTAAATGAGTAAATATTTCATTGAAAAATATGTAATTTAAAAAATATTGTTGCTATTTAATTCTTAAGATCTTTTAAAAAATATGTTTTCAATTTTCAAGGTTTGATTTCAAAAATATTTGATAAATAACTAAAAAATAAATAATTAATAATAACTAATAAA
>NW_006264027.1:84540-86863 GCF_000469605.1 Apis dorsata
TTATAACTAAAAAATAATAGAATTTTTCAGATTATTCCAAATTATATAAATTATTAAATCTTAATTAATAAATTTAAATAATTTTATGTTCATATATAGATATTTATGAAAAATTTAGAAATTAATATTTTAAAATAAAAATATATAAAAAATATATTTATTATAATTTTTTTTTACGTATTTATCTAATATCAAATATCTAATATCAAATATCTAATATCAAATATCAATATAAAATGATACAAAATGATAAAATATACAAAAATTTTTTATTCAATTTAACGAATTTCCAATATTTCTATAAATAATCTATAAATAATTCTATAATAATATCATTAAATATTCTTCTTATCAAAATAATTTCTATATAGTTATGTATATTTATTACCTAAAGTAATCTTTTAAAATTTTAAAATAAAAAATAATAAAAATTATTTTACATTCCTTCATAAAATTAAACAATCGTTAATTTTTTGAAAATTCAAAA
Source organism: Apis dorsata (assembly GCF_000469605.1). NCBI lineage: Eukaryota > Metazoa > Arthropoda > Insecta > Hymenoptera > Apidae > Apis > Apis dorsata. Next base: position 85,028 of record NW_006264027.1, read on the forward strand.
ATTGTAAGTCTAGAAAAAAATATCACGCAAATCCATCTGGATTCATTTTAAAGGATAAAATTTCTATTTTTATAGATCTGTATTAAATTCTTCCAATAGTTTTGTTATATTAAAAAATGAAATGAAAAAGTGAAATAAAATATTTTTTCTAAAATATTTTAGAAATTCGAATGATTTTAAAAATCTTTTCAAATAAAATTTTTTCAAATTTATTAAGATTATTAGAATCATTTGAATTTCTAAAAGTTTCAAAGAGAAAATTTGAAATCATTGTCTTTAAAATGACTCTCTAAAAAATTTACATAATTTTTTATTATCGATTTATTGCATTTTAAATAAAATATGAACCACCAGTTTATAATAATTTAAGCCATACAATTCAAAATCATATAGGTAAAGTTTTATTTATAAGTGTGTCTATGTACAATTATGCTGTGTTAATACTCGTTTCTAAATACACTAAACATAAATTAAATACATACTAAATACAGACTAAGCATATATTAAACATGCACTAATTATACACTAAGCATATATTGTACACAAATACATACGACAAGTTCAACCTATTGATGATGCACTTTAGATTATTCTAATTCTGGTGGTTTACTTTTCGTTTAAAATATGATACTTTCGTTTAAAATAATAATAAAAATTCGTATAACAAGTTTTAAAAAATCATTATAAAGGATTTTTTCAAATTTGTTGTAAAAGAAATTACAAAAAATCAAAATCCGCGAAGTTATTTAAAAAAAAACCATTTTCAATTTTATATTTTATAATATAACTAAAATATATTTTTGAAAAAATCAAAGCACACAAAAATAAAAACACATTTGATCTTTAAAAATAAATCGAGATTATTCTATAATATTTTTTCAAAATTACAGCAATTTTAAATTTAACAACTTTTTGTTTAAAATAGTGATCTTTTAATTTTATAGAAAAAAAAATATATTCCTTATTAAAATTTTTTAAAAATATATAAAAATTCTTATAAGTTGTAATTTATATTTTTTCAAGTGAAATATATTAACGAATATAAATATATTATTATATAACGATAATCGATAATCGACTCTTTTATAATACTTCAAAATAAACTACAACGATTAAAAATATTATAACAAAGATGTTACTTTTGAAATAATTATTAAATGTTTCACGTTACAAAATTAAAAATTTGAAAAAGATTTATTGAATACTTATTTTATATGAAACATAATTTTTATAAAGTGAAAATCATAGATAAATCATAAAGATTATTTTTTAATTCTTAAGCAAGGAACATAATTTTTTAGACTAACAATGAACTGAATTGCAACACAATTAATTTTTTTTTTTAATTTTACATATAATTATTTAATTTAAGTGATTATTTTTAAATGATTCGGTTTGTTGCATAATTTGAAATAGTGGAATTATTTTACAAGCTAGATATTAATTGAGTAAAATAAATGTCATCTTAAAAGATTTTAGTAAAAAGAATAAGTGTTAATATATTCATGGATAATATCTTTAGAAAATCCACTCTAAAAACTAATATGAAAAAAAAATTATATATAAAAATATTATTATTACAAACTTTATTTATTAAGTTATAAACAAATTTGAAGTTTACATTAGATGAAACGAAATAAATAAAATGAAATTTTTGTTTTTTTTTTTTTTCGTTACATCGTCATTGCAATATATACAGATAAAAGAATCTTAATTTATTATATAAGATAATTTATACACTAATATACTTTTATTTCCAATGCACTAAAATGCTAATATTTATATAGTTATCTTTCCCTTAAACACTTAAAATCATTGATGAATTAAAAAAAATAT
>NW_006264027.1:87161-104272 GCF_000469605.1 Apis dorsata
GCAAAAATTACGAAAAAAACATTATATCCGCTAATTTAATTAGAAATTATTGATATTTTAACTTCAAATACATAAAAACTTTTTTAAGACTCTTTTTTTATCTTTAAATATATTGTAAATTTTTAGAAGATTCAATGATTTTTTCAATGATTTTTTATATTTTTTTTTATATTTTTAAATACATATATAATATATATAATAGTTTTTCTTTCAATAAGTTTAACATTTGCCAATATCTGTTCTTAATCAGCAGAATATAAAATAAAGTTAGAAATTGAAGAAAACAGAAAACAAAGAGATGACGATAAAGGAATAGAGTGCCAAGTCGAAAATATATATCAGTCAGTAGCCAGGCGGACAGTCTAGTTTAAAGTCTTTGAATTTTTCGAGAGTCGCCGATCAGGCATCAATCCAAAAATGGATCCCACTATATATATTATCAGCCCATTATATATATTCACTACATATAAATTCGATTTTCTCTTCTTTTGATCATTATATATTATTTTTTTGTTTTAATATTTATTTAATATTTATTAATATTATTAATTACTTTGTTGTAGATTTTTTGTGTCAATATTTTAATTTAACAAAATAACGAAATATTATGATATAATAAATATTTTTGCGAAGCAAATTATCATAATTTGTTATTGTATTAAACCGATAGCTCCGATTTTAATAAATCTTGAAATATGTTTTAAAGAATATTATTTTGAACAATTTTTTCTTTTATATATAACTAACAATCAGTTTTCAAATTATTTACAAGAAATTTTCGATACATTGAATTATATTTATATATTCTTAATAGCATATTCGGCAGTATATGATTTTACTATTTTTTAATTATTTATATAAATACAATATAACAGATAAAATAATATAATTATATTTATTATATTTGTAAAAAAAAAGTTTCATCTTCTTTATAAAAATTATATATGGTATAATTTGATGTTATTAATTTTTTTGTAAATGAACATAGGAAATTCATAAAACTTTATTTAGCTTTATTTTTTTTAATAAAATGGAATTGCATATTTTTTAATATACCTAAAATCTATAATATCTAATTATATCTAAAATCTATATATTAATCATTACAAATTATTATTTCCACTAAAAACTTATTAAATCATTTAAAAATTATTTATTATTATAATTTAATTAAATTTAATTAAAATTATTTATATTATTATAATTTAAAAGATATTTAAAGTTCTTTGTTTTATTATGGTAGACTTTTTCTTCATTGTTCTTCCTTGATTTCCTATAATAGAAAGAATGTTATATCACATTATAACATATAAAAATTTGTTTTTTATTCTTTTAAAAAGTTATATAATTATATAATATGGACTTTCTTTTATATTGTTAAAACTTTTCAGTAAGTATTTACAGAAAGATATCTTTCGATCTCAATGATTTTTTATATTGTTAAGATTATGAATAAAAGTTGAGTGAAAATTTTATTTGACAGTCGTTTATTAAAAAGTTATCTAATCTAATCCAAAATCAATATAACCATAAATTTTTATTTAATATTTTTATTAATTTAATTAATTTATGTTAATCTAAATGTTAATCTAAATTTAATATCAAACTCATTTAACTAAAAACATAAATTAAAAACTCATTTAATTGATAACCTTTATTACAAAACATTAAGTTTGAACTAGTTTTCTTAATCTAATCATGAATTGTTTATAAAAATAAACTTCATTAAAACTAAAGAACCTAAATTAATTTAATCTAAATTGTTTCGAAGAAATGTTTTTATTAACAACTTTTTAGCGAACTTTTTAACGAACATTCGTCAAATAAAATCTTTATAACATATATGTTTTATAACATCAAGATGATCTACATATTATATATTAGAATAAACAACATGAAATATGAAAAAATTAAAAAATTGAAAAATAATATTTTTTTATAAATGATAAATAATAATAAATAATAATAATAAATATTAATTTTTCGAATAAAATATTATATCAAATTTTATATAAAATTGAGAAGAATTATAATTAAATTGTGTAACTTTAGTTTAATAAAATTAATGATAAAATTCTCAAAATAAACAATCAGAAATAACTTCAAATTTTGAATTAGTTATAATAATGATATAAATTAAAGTTATTATGTGAATAGTATTTTGAATATTTATTATAATTCGACTTTCAATGAGTATCCAAATATTCAAATATTCAAATTCGAGTTATTAGATTCAAATAGTAACAATTTTAATATTAATATATAATTAATTATAAAATGATTTTTCAATATCCACTGTGAATTTTTTTTACTTACTTATTATTAAATTTTACTTACTTATTATTAAAGAATCCATAATGTAAAATCAAATCTCAAATCTCAAATCTAAGCTCAAGCTCAGATGGCGATAAAACTCGATGATATATTGCATAATAATATCATTTGACATAATAAATATTTTTGCCTAAAAAATTTATTTTCTTTATTCTTCTATTTTTATTTCAAATAATATTAATTTTTTCCGTAAATTAACTGATTTTCAAAAATCAATTTTTTTAAAATATATATAGTCAATATTTAAAATTTGATTCTATGATTGACTATTTTGATAATAATTTATCAATTAAATTATCAATATTATTGAAAATATTGAAAATATTATTTTATAATTCTAATATTGTTTCTTGATCGTCTGTACATTCTATATTATTTAAATTATATTAAATTGTAAACTATGGCTCAGTACCAGTGAATATCGAAGCGAAAGTATTGTATTCAAATAATAGTAAATTTGAGAAATTATCTTTTGAATTTGTCCAATCGGAAATTAAATTGACGTAAAGAAATTAAATTGAAGTTTATAATTAAATATATTTTTTTCATAATTTATATATTTTATAACTATATTTCATAATTTATCTATACATTTATAAAGTATTTTCCATTATTAATGATAATTATTAATGATACTATATTGAAAAAACGAAAATTGTGATAGAGAAATTATTAGTTTATAGAAAAAGGATGAAAAAAAAAAATAAAGTTTAGAATATTAAAAAAAAAAAAGTAAATTTTCAAAATGATTCAAAATATTGGAAAGTTTTAAAATTAATATAGAATAGACAGAAAAAAAAAATTTATTATATAGAATTGAACATTGTTATTTTAGTGAAACAAGAATCTGTGATAAACAAATAAAAAAAGAATTAAAATTGGCAATAGGAATCATTGGTAATGAAATAAAATAATATTTATTTAAAACTGGATTATATATGACAAAATATCTAAAAAGAAACATCAGAAAGAAATTCTTAAAAATATTTAAATTTTAACAAAGATACAATAAACCGGGATTATAATTAAATTAAATCATATTCTGGAAGTACATATTTTTTTTTAGAGCGATGAATCTAACTTTGAATTACAAATATTGAACAAATAGAAATAATATGTATAAAGAAAAAAAAAAGCATTTAAACAAAAAATTTTTTGTTACTATTCCAACCGAACATGGTTCTATCATGGACTATTTTAATAATAAAGAAGTTGAAGAATTATTAATTATGATTAATTATTGTGATATATTAACGTTAATAAAATACATAATAATATTATAAAAAAATTTATTCCTATAATTGAATTGAAAAATTCTAAAATAATAAGAGATATATTATTTTAACATGATAACGAAACATATTACAAAAATTATTAAAAAATTTATTAAGGAAAATAAAAAATCTCAAATAAGAAAATAAAAAATTCAAATTAATAGCAAAAGAGATATGAAATTTTTTTTAAAAAGAAGTTTTTTTAAAATGAAATGAAATTATATAAAAAACATTAAAAAAAATTAATATTAAATATGTCATAAGAAATCATCGAAGCTAAACGTTATCAAATTTCGTATTAAATATCTTAATTGCTATAATTTAATTAACAATAATTAACAATATTACAATTTTATTTATAGATAATATCCTTTTCTAATTTCTAAGAAATGTTAATTATAAAATGTTTGTTAATTATATTATTAATTTAATATAAAATAAAATTTTTTATTATAATATTACTTTGATACATATGAAAATATTTTTATAATTTTCTTTTATTTATTTATTTATTTTAATGTTCTTTTATTTATTTTAATTGTATTTTTTTTTATCAATTTTTTATTAAAATGATGAATATCAATTTAAATACTGATGCGATTGTATATAACATTCAATGAAATTCTTTTCAAATAAATTAATTCAAAAAATTAATATAATTAAATTAGACAAATCGAAATTTTTTGAGCAATTATGTAAATTTTATAAATATGTTGATTTCTAAGAAAGTTATTTTGATAAAATCTTTTTTCTTACTAATAATGCAATACTAATAAATCAGTATATTACATTTTTATTAGTTTTATTTTCTTACTATAATGTATATGTTAATTTAATCTTAAAACTCTTAAAAAAAATTTACAAATCGAAAAATCTTAAATTAAAATTATTTTTATTCTGTAAAAAATTTTTAAAAAATTATTCATATTCACATATTTATTTAGAACAATGTGTACAAATTAATTATAAAAATATCATACAAAAGAAAACAAAATTTATATATCTTTAATATTAGAAATTATAAAAATATAAATATATGTTAAAATAAAAGATATATATATGAAATATTTATCATATTAATATAAAAAAATGTATATGTGAAATATAATAAATATAATATAATAAGTTTGTCGAAATTAAATCCAAATGTTATTATAAAAACAAAAATTGTATTTACAATAAGTATACAGTTTTTCATCATTAAAAAATCACAAAAATCAAATTCAAGTCTCATATTATATATATATGTAATATATATTTTATAATATAATTTAATTTTATAAATACATAATATTAAGTGGAAAAATATATATTCCGGTTTTCTTTATAAAGTATAATACATCCAAATATTAGAAAAAAATTATAAAAAAAAAAAAAAAAAGAAAGAAAAAAAATTTTTTCAGGATAAATATATATATATACATAAAGATAAGTTCAAAACAACAGAATATGCATATATATATGTATTAAAATTCCACATGTATAATTTTTTTAATTTATGATATTTATGATAATTATCTTATAATAATTTTTTAAATTTATATTAAATATTAATTATTTAATATATAATAAAAAAAATCCTTTATATTTAATTTAAATATTTATTAATATTTTTTTCATATCTTATTATAAAATTTATGATCAAAAACAAAAATTCTAATTCATTAAAAATTTAAATTTATATAGAAATGCCAAAGCTTATGTAAAGTTACTTCTAAATATAAACTTCTAAATATATATATTGCCAGCTGAATTAAAACTTGATAATTGTTGAAAATAAAAAACATTTCAATGAATTCGATGCTTTTTAAATATATATATTATATAAACATTAATAAAACTTTGATTATACTACATTATATATTTATAACAATCATATGTATATTATATAAATTATATTTAATATATTATATACATTATATATTTATAACAATCATTAAGAGATAATTATAATAAAATTATTAAATATCTTAAATTATTTATGATATGAATATGTAGTTTTTTTTTATGATTATGACGTTAACATATTGAAAAAATAAAAATAAGATAGTAATTATTATATAGGATAATAATTATTTTATTAAAAAATTAATTACAAAAAATATGTAATAACAACAAACTTTTTATTTCATATAATGGTTAAATACATCATATTTCAACAATTCAATAGTAATATGAACAAATCCAAGAGTACATATCAATTCTTAATTTTTAATTTTTAAGATATTGAATTTTTATTTATGAAAAATTTTTAAGATAAAAATTATTGCAGATTAATATAAATTCAAAATTATCACAAAAAATTCATATCTGATATATTTATTGAAATTAAGACAACAGAAAAATTTGTAATGTCATAAATTCAATTTGATTTTTCTTTCAAGCGTAATAAATTCTCTTCTTTTGTATAAGAATAACATTATGAAATATAATTAATGTTACACAAATATTAATTTTTTTCTATATTTTATTGAATGAAAAACCAATTCGTTGTTATTGCATATTTTTATTCAATCAATTCAATTATTCAATAAATTTATAATTATATTTATAGATTTCTTTTTATCTTTGTTCATAAAACATGTAGGCATTATTTTTTGAAAAAAAAATTGAAACATAGATATTAGATCTAGATATTAAAATCTAGAAAAAAATAAATATTAAAATTTCATTATCTCTGCATACAAATGTATTTTGATATATTATAAAAAAAATAAAATTATATCATAAAAAATTATAAAAAATTGTAGGAAAGTACTATATTTGCTTAAAAATCTTTATTTCGTTATATTTGTACTAATCTTTTTAATTTTTAATCAATTTATTTATACTAATTTATAAGAAATATAATAGAAATCAAAGTATACAATAATATCCGGTTAATTATCGTAGAGTTATTTTTATTAATTTTTAAAATTAAAACTTTTAAAATATATATATTGCCTTTAGAAATTTAATACATTACTTATCAACTATGAATTTGAATTCTTTTTTATATCACTCATAAGAAATGTTTTTGTCTCTCATTTCCCATGAACCAATAAAGCAAGAGACATCGGAAAAAAAAATTGCTAAAAATTTTCAGAATATCTATTTTCATGGATAATTTTCACTGATATATTCTGGTTCCAACAAAACTTTAACATTTGATGCATTTTTATCTTACTTTTAAATAAAATATTTTTAATTTATAATATAAAAATAATTCATTATATAAAAAATTAGTTATTAAAAATTTCATTTCATTTAAATATTTTTTTAAAAAATAATAATAAATTTTTTTATACATTAATTAATAAATATAAAATATTAAATATAAATTTTGTATCTAAAAGTAATTATTTAAAACTATCGTATCTAATTATAACGTTTTGGTGTTTTAGAATTTCTTTATTTTTACATAAAAAGAAAATATATTTTATAATTATTTGACTGTCCATTTATTCTTTTAATAAATAAAAAATTTGTTTAAAAAATATACAATTAATATATGTAAAATGTCAAAAATACAATGATCATTTCATACGAAATCAGTCACTTTTTTAATATATATTAGAATTTCAATGAAACAAAAATATATTGTAATTCATACGAAAATTAGATTTAATTTATAATATATTGCTTATAATTATATATATATATATATATGTATATATAATATCATATATATAATAAATTTTCTATATTAATTAGTAAGCCAAAATTTTTGAATTCAAGTCATATAAAAGATATATTATAGTAACTCATTGAATTTATTTTGACATCAGCTACAAGATTACCAAATCTAAAATACATATAACATTATTTGCAGAAATCAAAGTATTCTTTATTTTTAATTGAAAAAACAAATTTTTTAAAATTTTATTATAGTTTATAAATTTTATTTATAGTTTGTAATTAAGACTTAACTTTTAACTTTTGTTTCAAACATTTTTTGTGACATTATTAGAAATGTCACAAGAATGAAGAATACTTTTAAGCTAGATATCCATTTGTTGCATACTTATATATCATATCACTATTTTGTTAATATGAATAAATAAGTGTTACATGTATAGTGTTGCATAATAAATGTGATACGAAAATATGCGAATACGAAAAGTGCGAGTCCACTTGTTACGTATCTTTATATTATATCAATGTTATGATACTAATAAAAAAATGTTATATTATTATCTAAAAACACAAAATAGACCGAATTATCATTTTTTATTGGTTTTTTGGTTTTTTCTTTGATTGTTATATCAAAGAACGACGAATTTTCTACTATATATTGAGATAAAAAAATTTTGAAAAAGATTCGATTTTATTTATATTATTCATATACGATTAGAACATAGCAATTCTGAATTTATAAGTTTATGAATTTGAACTTTTTATATATATTTTTTTATGTGTGCAACTTTCCAAATTTCAGAAATTTATTTTTTTTAAGTAATTTCTTTTCATTTAAATATTTATGAACTAATATATATTCAAAGATTCAAAATATTTAAATAAATTTTTTTAAAAAAATTCTGATTTTAATAAAAGTGATTTTATATAGAATATAATATGTTATGCAAGGAGCAATTGAACAATTTTTTTATTAATGGAAAATCTCTTTAAGAAGATAATAATCAATTCCTAAAGTTTTAGTATTTTTTCATGTTTTGAATTTAATTTTATAAATTTTTTTGTGATAGAATGATAATAGATAAAATTCTGAAAATTTTGTAATTAAAATTTTTTTTTATTTTATTTCGTATAAAATTATTATAAAGTTCATTACAATAACAAGATCATAATTGTTGCAATCTTACTGATAATATTTGCAAAAAGAAAGAAATTTTCAATATTATAAAATTATATTTAAAAAACTATTCTGTTTAAAACAAAAATGCAATACATTAATACATTATATTAATAAAACTTTAATCATTGATTTCACTTTCTTAAAATAATATCAATAAAAAAATATTACTTTATATATAATATATATATAATTCATTATGTTTCATATTTAAAAAGTTTTATTAAAAATAAGAAATTAAAAATAAAGAAACTGTTTATTAAAATTTTATTAAAAAAATAAAATAGTATTCAAATACTTTTATGAATTATAGAATTTAATGCTTTTAATATTTTATTTCATAGAAATAGAACATATACTAAAATATACGCCATGAAAATTTGAAATTATTTTTAAATTTTTTTCTAGATGAAAAAAATAATAATTTAGTTAAGCTTACAAAATGTAAATTGGCATATTTTCTTTTTTTTTTGTTTCATTTAAGCAAAACATCAAGTTTTAAAGTTATATGTATAAAAATGAAAATAAAAAATTGTTGAAATTTTTTTCGTCTATCAATCAATATTAAAATAATAAATTATTGATGATATGAATGAGTTAAAGATCATCGTTATTATTGATTTTTATAAAAGTATGCTTCACAAAGAAAGAACAATTAATTTAATGTTATCAATTTTAATAGCTAATTAAATACAGTAATAAGTAATATAGAGATCATATGAAACTTAATCTATATAAATCTTATTTTAAAAAGATTTTATATAAATCTTTTTTTAAATGAAATCATATAATTCTTAATATATTAATCAATATAATATATTATTTAAAAAAAAATATATTAATCTAATTTCAATAAAGATTTATAATTATATATAATTATAAATCTTTATTGAAATTAGATTAATATATTTTTTTTTAAATAATATATTATATTGATTTATAATTATATATAATTATAAATCTTTATTGAAATTAGATTAATATATTTTTTTTTAAATAATATATTATATTGATTTATAATTATATATAATTATAAATCTTTATTGAAATTAGATTAATATATTTTTTTTTAAATAATATATTATATTGATTTATAATTATATATAATTATAAATCTTTATTGAAATTAGATTAATATATTTTTTTTTAAATAATATATTATATTGATTTATAATTATATATAATTATAAATCTTTATTGAAATTAGATTAATATATTTTTTTTTAAATAATATATTATATTGATTTATAATTATATATAATTATAAATCTTTATTGAAATTAGATTAATATATTTTTTTTTAAATAATATATTATATTGATTTATAATTATATATAATTATAAATCAATATAATATATTATTTAAAAAAAAATATATTAATCTAATTTCAATAAAGATTTATAATTATATATAATTATATATAATTATTCAAAAGATATTTTAACGAATTTCATAAATTTATAAGAGATATGAGAGATGAAAAAAATCATCAGTCAAATATTACTTTCAAAAGAGTACTTTTCGTAGTTATAAAAAGAACTAAGATTCTATTTCTTACGACATATGTCGTATCTTCCACTTATATCCGCAAACAACGATGATACATAATGTATCGCGTAACGGTAATACGATATGCAGATACACAACAAGTAAATAGCAATCTTAAATCATGTTCCCATTGCGTCGACAAAATCGCTTGCATAGATATTACAAAAAATTTAGCCAATCAATTTTAATTTGCTAATATGGATCTATAATATGATCTAAATCATCATAATGAAGTGAAATTTTGAGAGGCTGAAAAAAGGATCTCAAATTTAATAAAATTTCAGTTTTAGATATTTATTAATTTTCAATATTAATAAAAATCTTTTGGAATTATACATTGAATGTTATATGTATATATTGTAACAATGTGTGTTAATATATAATCGCTACTTATCTTATGTTTTTTTAAACATATTGTTGTAATGATAATGATAAAATAGTATCATCAAATTTAAATAAATATAAACTTAATATAAAATATATATTTAGAGAGCTAAAATATGTATTAGAGAGCTTAAGTATTCCTTTATTTATGGAAAATAACATGGTAAAATACAATAACTGAAATTATAATAAATATAGTTGGATCATCATATTTTATCATAATATATATATATATTTATATTTTTTCATTAGCATTAATGAACAACAACTTATCAATATGAAATGTTCAATAAAAATTTTCAATAACAATGAGATCATAATTGTTGCAATCACACTTATAATAATTACAAAAAGAAAGAAAGCAATTAAAAATAAAGATTTCGGATATATTCCAGTTTATGAATCAAAAAAATCTATAATTACAATTATTTTATAAAAATTTGATTTTAGACGATGTCAACATAACTCAATTTTGAATATAAATGCAATGACGAAATTTTTATATTAAAATTTTTATATTTTTATAGCATGTAACATTATATGAATTTAATATTGAGTTTGAGTATTTATTAAATTTAATCAGACCAAAAATTATTAAAAATAATATAAATTTTATATTATTTTTATATTATAATAAAATTTTAATAATATAATATATAATAATATAATAAATTTTAATAATATAAAAAATATAAATTTTGAAAAAACAATCTATCATAAAAACTATTAATTATAAAATATCGTTTTAATTCATATTGAATGATTTAACATTGACAATTGAAATATATAATCTGATTATTATAAATAATAAATCTCTGCTAGTTTCGGCATAATTTTTTTTTTTATATTTATCAACATCAATCAGTAAATCAATACTATACTGATTAGCCATACGGCAAACTACACACGTCTATTTATTTAGCATTATCTGCAGCTTTGCCGATGTAATAGAAATAACTTTATTCTGTACATATATATTCAGGATATTTATAAAACATCTTTGATTCTAAAGGCCAAAACCAATGAAAAGTTAATATACAAAAATATCGATCATGGATTATTTATTAAATTATAAGCAATTTAAATTCGTGTTAGATGAACAAGACAGGAGAGTGCAAACATTTTTGCTCTATTTCTGTATATATGAAAAATTTTGAAACAATTTATGTGTTTAATTTATTTAAAAACAAAAAAATGTTTTGTTACTTTTATATAGAGAATTTTTATATTTACATCCGATAGTTTGTAATTTGATTTCAAAGACATTCTATAAATAATATATTTATTTTAAATAATCAAAAATAAGAAAAAAATAAAAATTGTTTCAAATGAAAGTTATTATTGAATAATATAATTATAATGATAATTGTTTGATTTTAAGATAATATTGAAAAAAATCATTCTTAAATCGTGAATTCTTAATTCATTTTTATGTATTTGTTCTAATCGCAATATTAGAGCGCTATCAATTAAAAAAAAAAGAAGTATAAAGAAGTATAAAAAAAAAGATAGAAAAAATATTACAGAATACGAATATATTTTTTTATATATTATATTTATATTTTATATAAATTTTATTTAGAAGTTAAATTTGTAAAATAAAAATCTCTTTAATACATTCATATGAAATGATTTTACAAATAAAAAATGATTTTATGAATAAAATAAAAAATTTATAAAAAATCTTTTATGGATAAAATAAAAAAAATATAAAAAAATTATTTTTATGTTTATATATATATATATATTAGTTACGAAAATAAAAATTTTATCATGAAAATAATTTTTGTAAAAATCAATAATCATTGCCAAATTTATAAGTCTGTATTATAAATAAATTTGAAATCAAAAACATAATGAATTAAATCTCTCCTATTTTCGCATATAATTCAATTTAAATACGATTTCAGATATCGATAAAAAAAATTGATGGTATAGGATAATATGGACAACCAACTATCCAACGAAGTTTATTTAAAATAGATAGATTATAGATTCTTTAATAGTTTATTATTATATTAATTTAAAGAAACTTTATTTTGAAAAAGATTTATTTTGTATTTAAAACGTCAAAAAATATGATGAATTTTTTTTTAAATTTTTAGACTTCTAACTTTCAAGGAAAAAATTGCAAAATAAAAACTTGATAATTTTAATTTATGATTTATGATATAATTTATGATTTTACATTATAAAATTAATATTTTTAATAAGAATTTATTTAAATAAATTAATCTAAATTAAAATTAAAAGAAATAATTCGATCTAATAAAATGTTTGTAAAATTAAATTTAAAAAGTAAAAATAATTATCATGGAATGATTCTTGTTGATTTTATTCTATACTTTTTGAATTTAATGGAGACAAAAATGAAAAACATAAAATATAATTAAAATAGAATTAATAATTTGACATTTAACAGTTTCTTTTTATATATATATAATCCATCCAGAAATATAACAAAATTAATCTAATGAAAATGTTTCCACTGCCAAATGCTGGCATCGAAAATTTTATTTACAAGCTATATCTGTGATTAAAATATATTAGCAAATAATAAAATAACTATATTTATAAATTTGAAATAATTTATGAAAGAATTTAAATATTTAAATCATAAATATATACATATATCATATGATAATCATGTTTAAATTTGGAATAGAATTACCGAAAAATTTGATCCATAATATGTATAAAATGTATAATACTAATGTTTATTTAATTTTAATGATATGTATCTTTATTATCTTAATTATAGAAAAAATGAATTTAAACTTGTTTCTTTCAAAAGCATTTATACTTTATAAATATGAGCAACTTATTTAATTAATTAAATATAGTAAAATAATATTAAAAATTAAATGAAATTTGATTATTTCTTCCATCACAAAAATACTTGAACATTTAAAAAATTTATAATAAAATAATTAAAATAATAATTTTTCATAAAAATTAAGTATTGGTTTTGATGTCTTTTTAATTCTATAAACATTTTATTTGAGCAATTTAAAATATTAAAAATTATATATATTAAAAATAGATATATATAAAGATTATAAAAATATTTTTTATTAACAATATATTTTATATTTGTTTTAGATGAATTTATTTTTTATTAATATCTATTGTTTTTTTTATTTATTCGATCTAATTGTTTGCATGATAATCATAATGTTCGTTAATTTAATAATTTAAATTTGTAATACAAACTTATCTATATAATATAGTATATACATATTTCAAAATTGAAAATCTATTTTTTTCATAAATTATAATGACATATCTCAGCTTTATAGCGAACTTGATACGATTACATGATTGTTTATTCAATACAAATTGATTCAATATTGGAATAAAAATATTTATACTAAATTATACTAAAAATAATTATACTAAAAAAATATTATTGTTAGCAATAATTAAGCAGTGCTAACATAACAATAACTATGGCAGTCAGAAAAAAAATCTATTCTAACTTCGGTAATTTCTATCTAGTGAAAATTTAGAAATGAAGATATTTTTTCTGATTTGCTAAATACAGAAAATAATAAAATTAAAATATAAAACAAAATATAAAACATATAAAACAATTTTTGAACAATTGAAACATAATTTTACAATGAAAAATATTACAATTATAGATAATAAATACGTTGATATTATTAATGTCCAAGTTTGGATTTGAAATATTTTAAATCTATTATCTATTAAATTTTTTAATTGGTTCATTCCTTATACATTTTGGATACTGTCTGCTATAATATATTTACAGAAACAGATAATGCCATGCTTACATAATTATAGACATATAATTATATATGTATAAACCATAAATTCCATATAATAATAGCAATCATTTTTTTGCAAATATTTCAAAAATTAAAACTGAACGATGATAACATGCAAAAAATAATTTAAATTTATTGCAGTATATCCGAAAATTATGAAAATTGATGAGAAAACTCCATTTCTAATTTATTATTTTCATTTTAAAAATATATTAATTCATTTTCTATAAATTATAATTTGAAATATATATATTTATATTTAATAAAAAAAATAAATATTATATTTATAATAAATATTTATATTTAATAAAAAATTTATGAAAAAATATATTTTTGATAATTATTATATGTAAATAAATTATTATATTAAGTAATTTTTCTATTGAAAATTTTAAATTTTGTTCAAATATTTAAATATTTCATTATTTGTTCATAAATTATAAACAGAATTTCCCCATAAGTTATAAATTCTTATTTCATCTGCATACAACGTCATATCACGAAAATTCTTTGATGTATAAAAATTGATTATGTATGATTTTTATGAAATACCATATTCGGCTTTTTTCATATTTCGTTTTCTTTATATTTAATAAAAATTAATTTTAATTTCGTCAAAAAAAATGAAATTTTTTTAAAACTTTTCGGATTTATATATTATTTAACAAGTTGCTTTAATCTATTTATTTTAGAAATATTAAGGTTTTTATTATATTATTAAGGCTTTTTGATTTTTGAAATTTTAATTCAGTCTTAAAAATATTTACTCACAATTTTGATATTAATATTATAATTAATTTTAATTTACATTGCTATTACTACGTATTATTCATTATACTCAAAAAAAATTTCTTTTTTTCGATTGCTTTTATTTTTTTTATATATCTTGATATATAAATTTATCATTTTATATATTATAAAATGAATTCTATCAACTATATTGCTGATTTCCTAAAAAAATTTTTCTTTACATTATAAATTTATAATAATTTGTCGAAAAGAAATATATATTTTCTTTTCTTTCTGAAGTCATTGTTGAAATTAAACGCAAAATAATGAATGAAGATTAAAATAATGCATATTATATATCTTATAATATCGCTCTAATATATAAAATAATAGTTCCTCTATAATAAAATCGGAAAACAAATACATAATAATATTCATTTTTAAAAAATTCTTATTCTGTATACTCAATTTTGCATTGATAAAATTATTTCATATTTTTGGAAACATTATTGAAAAATGAAACTGACTTATTTTTTTTATTATTCTTATTATTTTTTTTTTAAATAATCGAATTTAAAGAATAGTACAATAAAAATAAATATTTATATAAATTTAATTTAATTATTGCAATTTTTGCTATATATTATGAAACATGAATTTAATGCGAATTTAATAAATTATATAATTTTACGACTAGCTATATATAACATATCTTTTTATGATCACAATCTCAATAAAATCAAAAATAAATATCATGTAATTGTTATATATATTTTTCGTTTTATTACAATAAAGTATTGAGAAATATAAATTTTGTCATACTACTATTTTTTTTATATAATAATACAAGTATATAAATCATATTTGTAATGGTTACTGGACATATATATGTACAAACATATAAATTTAACTATTCAAACGATTATCTGAAAATTTCTTGAATTTATATATAATATGTATATGATTAGGGTCCGTCATATAAATATAATACTTATATAAGAAAAATTATCTAACAGATTAATTAACAATATGATACTCGTTCTTGTTTCTTAAAAATTGCACAAAATTGAAACTTCGTAAACAATTCGTAAATTATCTGCATGTTTATTATTAAGAGATTTTCAAATGATGAAATAAAAACATTCTTAAAAACAATAATACAATTAAGCATCATAAGCAATAATATTATCTTGATTTCTTGTTTATTTTATCGCATATCATTAAATGAAATGGTCTTGTTATAACCAATCTTAATATGTTATTATATTATGTATAAAAAAGTATATTTCATTTTTAAAAAAATTAGTATGATCCTAAAATTTCCTACTTTTTCATTAATAAAAATATACATATTTGTATTATATTATCTCTCTCTTTCATACCAAACAATTTTTATCTATACATTTTTCTTTATATCCTTAATTCTTTTTTAAATATTCGATCACATTCAAATAAAAAAAATGTTACTCTGTACAATTTAAATATTAAATAATAATTTAAATATTAAAAAACACTGGAAAATCTTCAGTGAATTTAATTACAATAAATTGATAATTATAAAATAAAAGGTTATTAACAAAAGGTTATAAAACAAAAATTCTGTATTTTTATTTTTGATTTATTAATACCCATTTCAAATTAAAATATTTATTATATCAAAGCAGAAATTATAGAAATTATAGAAATAATTTTATGACAGATAATAAGACAAAACATGTGATATATAGCGAGATTTATATAGATTATTATATAGATTATTATATAGCGAGATTTATTTATTATTATAATAAAAAATATAATTGAATAAACTGCCATATAAATTCTTTTTTTTAATTCATATTAATTTAAATAATATTCTAAAGAATGTTTTTCTATTTATTTATGAGAAAAAATATTTTTTGATTGAATTTTACATAATATTTTAAATAATAAGATTTATAACATTAGCAATTTAGTAACTAATAATTGATTAAGATTGATATCATATAACATATTGATACTATCAATATTAATTTATAGATTTCAATTATAAATATAAATAATAATATCATATAAATTAATATTAATTTTAATAATATTAATATTAATGATAAATGAAAATATTCTTATTATAAATATCAATATTTGTTTAATGACATGAAATTATTAATATATCTATTTTATTCATTTTTAAAGGAAAAACTTTTTTAAGACATTTCTTTAAATTTAACTTTGTTTTATTTTATAAATATAAAAATAATTTTATAATATTGATTATG
>NW_006264027.1:104480-108595 GCF_000469605.1 Apis dorsata
AATAGTAATTTTTAAACATGTATAACGTATAATAAAATAATTTAAATTATATATATATTGATATTAATCATTTTTTTATATTTATTATCAAATAAATAATTTTATATATAGTTTCAAATATATATCTTTGATTTCACAATATAATTTGATATATTTGATTTCATAAAATATTGCATAGATATTAATATATACATTTTTGTAAAATATTAAATAAGTTTTGATTCGATATATTGACTTGCTATTATTTTGAAAAGTATTGATATTGTAAATTAATACCAAATATCTAAAATTTTGATATAAAATTTTCATCAATGTCTTTTATTGTATATTCTGCTATTGAATTATTTGAATATCATTAGTACTATCGATATCGATCATTTAGATAGTAAGTTAAAAATCATAATTTTTAGAATCTTTAGAATCTTCTAGTGTCTTAATTTTAATATTTTAATATTAATATTAATATTAATATTAATATTAATATTAATAGTTTAATATTTTGATATAATTTGTAATAATAAAATATCAACAGATTTCATTTTATTATTACCTCGATAATCGATTATAAAGATTCATAAGAATGTATATTCATTCCTTTTTATAAATTTATAGATTCTCAATAAACAATATATAGTGTTTGTATCATTACTAGACAATAATTTTTTTGTATATTGATATGAAAGTGAAAAATTTATATTCTTTAATAGTTTTGATAAATATTTACATTGAAGGAGTTATTCCGATAACCTTGATATTGACATATATCAAGGATATTTGTTTATCATTCTTTAAAAAGTTATAAATTATTAAAAATTAGATATTTTCCACGAATTTTCAAGATATTTATATGTATATCTATCTATATATTAGGAAAAAGAATATTTGTATTTAGTATATAATATTTTGTATTGTTGATAATATTTATATTATCCTATGATCTTAGGCAGATTATAAATCCAGATTATCGTATCGATTTACAATTAGAAATGATGAAACAGTACAGAAGAAAATATCCACAGTGATTATCGTATTATTATGAATAATATAATATATCATCATGTTGTTTTATGAATTTCTCTAAATCTAAACTAACGAATCTTATCTCAGAATATCTTAACCAATAGTAAGATATTCACTTGAAAAATGTTCTTTTTTTAATGATTAATAATTTTTTAGAAAATAAAAGGCTAAAAATCTCTTAAAAATTATTCAACAAAATATCCTTGACATATGTTAAGATCATCAGAACAATTTTTTTCTTTTTTTATATTTTTATATTTTTTAACGTCTTATATCTTTAATTTTTTAATTTGAATATTAAAATTTTTTGTAAAATATATATGAAATCAAAAGTACTATATTCTATATAATAAGAAATAATTTTTAAAATAATATTATTTGTAAATATAATATTGTAAAAATATTTGTAAAAATAATTTCTATAATTGTATCATTTTATATATCATTTTATATATAAATATAAATATTATATAACATAATATAATATTTATATGACTTAATATAACTTATAATATGATTGATATATTGTTATTAATATAAAATAGATTTAATTCTTATTTTCTATACAAAGAATTATTTTTTTATTGATATTCTCGTATAATGAATTTATAATAAATATCTTATAAAAAAAATTTTCGATTTGAAACATTTTTTTTATTTTTCTTATAATTTAATAATTATTAATAAATATAGATAAAATATAACGATTTTTTAATAACTAAATTCATTTATTTGAAATAATTGATTTATATTAAATACATTCTTTAGTAATTTAGTTAATTTTGGAGTATTATGTAACTAACTCGATATTAAGATTTTTTCTTTAGTTTATATGTGCCATGTTGTTAATACATAATTAAATATGTTTCATGAATTGGAGACAAATCTTTAAAGTGTAAATTTCTATCGATGATACGAATATTATCGGTAAATTTATATATAATATTATATGATAACAACAAATTTTACGTATATACAAGACATTGTAAAATTAAATTCTTAAATTTTAAACATTCAATTTAACCTTATTTTTAAAACATAAAGAAAACATCAATAACTAATTAATATTGCATATTTATACAATAGATCTTAAGAATTTTTTCGTATTATTTTTTTTTAACTTAAAGTCATTTTTTTTTATTTCAATGTATATAAGTTAAATCATAAAATATAATTATTTTTTATAAAACATAAACTTCTATTTTATTTTTTCGAAAAATTTTTTCTGTTGATTTTTTTAACAAAATAAGTTTTATCTAAATAATTTTTTAAAATCTTTTGCACTTACTATTTATAAACACTTAAAGAAAACGATATGAATAAAAAAATCACTCTTTTTGGTATTTTCTTTAAAGTAAAGAAATAAATAAAATAAAAAAAAAATTTTAGCTTACAATTGTAAGAACTATTATGCAGAATTTCATTTCATTTCATAAAAATTAATTTATATTCTTTATCATTTTATTTTAAATTCATTTTGTTTTCATTGTAACTCAATGAATATTTTTTCAATAAAGATATATAGATAAATAAAAAAATATTTTTTTTACATGAATTTTAATTAGACAAAACGAGTTTGATATGTTTATTTTTTGCATATCAATGAGAATAAAAAGACTTATATAAAATCATTAATTCTTGATTTAATTTATTATATTATAATTTATTATATTAAATTATAAATTACGAAAAAAATAAATATATATCCATAGAAACTGTACAATGCAAGGAAAAGATGATAAGAAAACGAACTGTTTTGAAAGAGACATTGTAAATTTCTTGATGAAAAATCTATTCAGAACGATCATTTTTTTTATTTCGTAGCAATATTCGTGCATATGCATTCAACTTAAGTCATTATTCTATCACAGTTATCTAAATATAGTATGATTGAATTCTTTCAATATCAAAAGTATTAAATTTCTGTTAATTTTTCAAAATAGTTTTGAGAAATATTGCTATTATATATTACATTATAACTATTTCTTTTTTACTATATTTAAATAGGTATTTATTTAAAAACAATAATATGAATTATCCGGTATTTTTCATTTAATATTACATTAACCATTAATTAAGTTTTCCATTTATTTGTCAAGTTTATATTTTATTTATAAAAAGAACATAACGAATAATTATAAAAAAGACATTATTTTCATTTTTTTTTTCCATAATTATTCTTTCCAAAATAATTCCAATTCTAAATATACATTTATTATATGTTAAAAAATTCTTTTTTTGAATATTTTTCTTCATATTTTTCATTCAAATATGCCACATAAAAAATCATGTTACAAATAAATATTAGAATAAATAAAATATAAAAAACAATAAACAAAATTTTATAAATAAAATAATACAAAAGAAAAATTTAATAAAATCAATTATAAATTTTTTTAATGTAGCTAAATTATACTTAATTTTAACCAATTAGGCTTACAAATTACTTTGTTTATGAATCAAATATTAATAATAGAATTTATTTATTTTAAATGAAGAATGTTATCTTTCATATTATTTAAAAAATTTCAAAATATACTGTGAATTAACTATTATTTATAGAATATAGAATATATACATAGAATATATTAGAAATTACAGAATTGACATATCATATGCTTTTACTTTTAAAAAAGTAGTAAAAAGATAAAAAAAAAACTAATTTAGACTCAAGAATTTATTAAAAAGAAAGAATATTACGTTGATAATGATAGTATTTATATTGAGGATTAAAATAAATCGACAATACTAAATCTAAAGAAATAAAAATTAATAAAATAATATTTTATATAATTCTTCTTAAAAATTCTTTTTTATTATATCTTATTTTATTTCTTATTATTATTATATTATATATTATTATATCTTTTTTAATACAATTAATTTATCAAAGAGATAAAATACATTTTTTTAAAAAATGAAAAAAAAATATGTAAATATAAAATGAGATTAATGATATTACATATATTTATATATATATAATATATGTAATAAAGATCAACTATTTATATAGCTAAATAGTTGATCTTTATAATATTATTAATTAGAAGTAGAATAATTTTTTAGTTTTTTTATATCTAAACAAAAATATCTCT
>NW_006264027.1:108779-109041 GCF_000469605.1 Apis dorsata
CATATCA
Source organism: Apis dorsata (assembly GCF_000469605.1). NCBI lineage: Eukaryota > Metazoa > Arthropoda > Insecta > Hymenoptera > Apidae > Apis > Apis dorsata. The sequence continues at coordinate 108,787 of NW_006264027.1, forward strand.
TATGTTATTATTATCATAAATTTTAAATCATATTATACGAATGTATGTTATGTATTAAAAAAACTTGTATTGTATAAAAATCTATAGTATACTTATATAAATATATAAAAAATAAGTTAATTAAGTTAGTATAAAAAAAAATTACTTAATTATTCTAATTCAGAAACTATTGTACTTTTATTTTATTTTAAATATTATTATTTATTTTAAATACTATACTATAATATGTATAGTAGATATATATATATATATATA
>NW_006264027.1:109918-110190 GCF_000469605.1 Apis dorsata
CTTGTAAAATTTTTTATCAGTCTTTTTAAATCTAAATTAGTCACTTTCTGTGAATGATATTCTTCTAGAATTAGAAGAAACACGATCGATTTTGAATGAAAGTTATAGAAAAAAAACTCAATAATAATTTTGACACTGTTTCACTTATATCTTTATATCTGTTTCACTTTCATTCGCTTTTTTCCTGTTCTTTATCAATGTTTTATCACTTTCTTCGTATATCCTTCTAAGAGAGAGAGAGAGAGAGAGAGAGAGAGAGAGAGAGAGAGAGA
>NW_006264027.1:110205-111342 GCF_000469605.1 Apis dorsata
TTCAAGGACTTCTAAATGTCTTCTCACTCGTTTCTCCTCGTTTTGATGTAGATGTATCTTCTTTTCCCTCATACGAAAAATAACTCTTATTTACAGATACTGAGCTTTTTTCTTTTTCACTCTCTCTCTCTCCCTTTTTATTACACAATCTACAAATGTGTACACCTGCTTTTTAATATCCTTTTCTTGTTCAATTGTTTTCGTTCTTAAGTTCTTTTCCGTCCTTTTAATTAGCTTTATCAATTTTCAATAATAATGTATATAATTCTCTTTTTCCGAATTAAATTCTATTGTATTGCTACTTCACTTGTTTTTCCACACAGCAAATTTCACTTTTCATTAAAATCAATTCTCATTCGATTCCATTATTAACTCCCATAATCCTTATGATGTGAATATCTGAAAGCAAACAATAAACAATTACATTATTATTTAATATTTACTATGATACTGTATTATATTTAGTATTTATCAATCAATTTTAAATTTATTTATTTTTTAAGAAAAGAAAAATAATCATAAATTCTTGCAATGTAATATCAAAAAACTCTTGAAACTTTAATTTTTAAGAACAAAAATTAAGATCACTTATATTATTATTATATAATTCACATTGTGTTTTGTAAATATTTATAGCTATTTATAAATATTTATCAATGCAATATAAAATCATAATTGATTAATAGTTTTATTTTATAATTTTTTTTTTTAAAATATTCATCACTAAAATATTCATTATACTATCTTTGACTGATTGATTCTAGAAATCAAAGCAAATTCAAAAGTTGATATAAATTGATGCATATTTAAGTTATAAACAACTTAAATTCATATTAGATGATGCAAGATGAAAACAGAATGCGTAACGGAACTGCGCAATCTCACTCTATTTCTATATTAGTTAGTAAAAAATATTCAAATATCTTTAAAATGTAATAATTATTTCAAAATTGAATCAAATCATTTGAGTTTTCTTGAGAATTTAGAAGGATTAGTTTATTAGATGAAAAAAAATTTTAAATTTTAAAAAAATTTTAAATCTAAAAAAATATTTGAAAAAAGATAACGAATATTTAATATAATATAATATAATAATATAATAAATATATAATATATAATATAATAATATAATATTAA
>NW_006264027.1:112612-114728 GCF_000469605.1 Apis dorsata
TATAGATAATAAATAAACAATAATAAAAAAATATATCAAAAAACTTTAAGAAATCATAAACAATTGCAGATATTAAAATACACTCTATATTATTTAAAATTTTATTTCTTATATAATTTATTTTTTATCAATATACATCAATACACAAATTTGTTTTATAATTAATAAGAATTTTTAAAAGTTAAGATTTAAACTTATATATTTATTTATATATTAATAAATATTATCGATTAATTATTTAATTCGTTCAATTTTCATTTAGAAGTATTATAATTTCTAAACATACTTTTTATGACGAATATATATATTGTAATTGTATATAATAATATTTTCTTTTTAATATAATAATAAATAAATAATTTTTTAAAACATATGATCATTTACAACAAAATGATTCTTTATATAAAATTTAAATTGATAAGAAGAACAGAATAAAACTATTATTAATATTATTAGATTTTGATACAATTATTACTACAATATTCCTTTCTATATTATATAATATTTCATCAATGAAATATTCTCATATGAATATCCTTATATGACCAAAAAATAAAAAATGTCATTTCTTTCGAAAATAAAATATTTTCATCAATATTCTTTTTAAATATTTTTAATATTTAAATATAATGAATAAATTTTCAGAAGAATTTAAGAAATACGCTTAAACGAAATACAACAGTTTTCTTCTAAAATATTCGATAAATTAAAATATGCTTTTTAATGTTAATCCTTTTTCAAAATATGTCATAAGTAAGTTACCGAATAAGTGTCGACGGTAAACGTGTCACCTGTTATTAGACATGTTGTTTCTGTATATGCGCACATAAGATATGTTATGTACTTTTAATGAAAAGAAAAATACTATAATTTAACTATGTAATATTAACTTTTCGTTAGTTTCAAAGTAAGTATTCGCAATTTACAGTATTTTTTTTATATTTTATATGATTATATAGATGTAATATAATATATATAAATGTTAATATTTATATTATTATTCATTAATATTTATTATAAAAAGATTATTGATTATATTATTGTATTGATTATATTATTGTATTATAAGTAATTGAAATTTTAACAATAATATTTATGCTATAGAATAGAATGTTATAAAATGTTAATTAATAATTAATTTAGAAATGATTATATTTATAGTTTGAGATATTTGCTTAAAATGAAAATATTCGTTATATATATTTGAATTGGTTCTGAAATCGCTTACAAAAATACATATTACCACTTAAAAAATCAAAATAACTTTGAATTTTTACATTGAAATAAAACTTTTTTTTAAATTTTTAATGTAGTTAAATTATTATAATTAAATTATTAAATTTATATATAATTATTAATATATGTATAATTATAATTTATGTATAATTAAATTGTTGATGTAGTTGTGACCTATTCAAAAAATTTTTTTATAAGAATATTGGAAGTATGCCTCAAAAATCGTGAGGATAAATCTAAATTTTAAATTATTATATTGTATATATTATATATTGTATATATATCTTATATATTATCTAGATTATAAAAAAATTATAATATTATTATCTTATATATTCTAATTGAAGCGGCTAAGCATTGAAATGAATCTTAAAAAATGTCATGAGTAGATGAATATAGAATTTATTAAATTTAATTTTTCAATTTCAAATATTTATTAGTTTCTGAGATATTAATTTTTATTATTATTATAAAAACTTTCAATATCAGACATAAAATCTGTCTATATCTGTTTATATCTATAAGATAGTTAATGTTGCTTAACGGAAAAAAGAGTTGTTTACGTTAAGCTAGATTTTTTCAAGATGAAGACCACTTATATATTTAAGCATATTTTTGGCGTAAAAACATCAATCACATATTTTTTGTTTTTAATTCTTATTATAATAAGTCTTATATAAAAAGTTTTATAATCATAATAATATAATAATAATATATATAAAAGACAAAATTCAATTTATCGCTTAGCATTAAAAATAACACAATTTAAAAATATAAATTTTAGAAAAAAGATTTTTTAAAATTGAAATTTTTGAAAATATTAAATAGAGATTATTATATATATATAATTATTATAATTATTATTATATATAATTATTAA
>NW_006264027.1:115461-117099 GCF_000469605.1 Apis dorsata
AATTTCAAATTTTTTAATAATATAATATATCAATGGCAAGTAGCAATATAATATTAAATATAATATTAAAATTCTTTTTTTAACATTTCAGAATAAATATAAATATAAATATTTAAAATTAAAATTTTATATTTTGGGTCCATTCCTATTTCTTCAGCTCGTTTATTTATTTATTAATTATTATTTATTTTTTAATTATTTAATACTTTATGTAAATTACCATTTATTTATTATTGATTTATTCATTTTATAAAAGCAAACAAATTATTTTCTCCCCAATTTCAATAATTTTTAAATATATTATAGAAAACAATTTTAAATTTTTTCATATGTTTATAATTAGAAATCGGCCGTTATATTATATTAATTATATATATATATATCAAAATGCAATTACCATTTATTATTTATATTGTATAAACACATCATAAAGAATAATATTCAAAATATATAATAATGGGTCAATTAGATATCATTAATATCTATCTATAGAAAGTTCTCTCTTCTTTCTTCGGATCCGCAGAATTTAAAAAGAAATATAAAACAATTCTTAAGCGATCGAAATTACAATAACTGATATTACAATAAGATACTAATTACGAAACTGATTATGATTGTAATTTTGATCATTGTAATTTTAATCATTTTATATATCATTTTTAATAATATTGTTTTACATTTTATTTTTGTATTTCACAAATTCATGGAATGCCCATTTATAAGTAAATATTAACAATATTTGTGATAATAAAATATGATAAATTTTAAAAACAAAATGTCCATGTATGGTATCCATTGAAATCAAAATATTTGAAATCAATCACAATTCATAAGAAAATAATTTCTCACTTATTATATGTAAAATTAATTATGTTTTTTGGTCTACTTGTTATATGTCTACATATTAGTCTGCTATTATGATATATTTATATTAACAAAAGATAAATGGCAATCGTCTGCTTACACGCGCTTACATATGTTTCCACAGACATTGCACTATAGATGAAGTTCTAATAATAATTCTGTAAATAATTATATTTCTTTTTTTGAAAATATTTTAAAAACTAAGATTGATACCGATTATATATAAAAAAAATTGTTCAGAATATCTTTATTTATAATATATTTAAAAATCATCAATAAATAAAAAATTAAATAGACAAGCAGTTTAAATTATAAAAAATAATTCAAAAATTAATATATCATTGATTAATGAAATAGAAAAGTATATAAAAACAAAAAAAGTAAGTGATTCCATTATCATAAGGATTATCAAATATATCACTATCAAAGGATTATCATAGATGAATTGCATGAAATAAACTCTATATATATATTAGTAAATAAAAAAATATATAATAGGAAAAAACAAAGAGAATTCGTAAGAAAGTATTTAAAAAAAATTTTTGACTTTTAAATGTTATTTTCATAAATGAATCAAAAATTTAATATTTGCATTATATAGAAAAATAAAATATGTCAAAAATCTAATGAAGATACAAAATCAAAAATGAAATTTGAAGGAAGATATTACATAGTTTGCATATCAATTTTTGGTGTAAATCTTCTATTTATAAATAAAAAGATGATTTAGATAGAGATATTTATATATATAATATATATAATATATATATAGAA
>NW_006264027.1:117658-117984 GCF_000469605.1 Apis dorsata
TGAAGACTACAAAAATGAAGACTGTAAAAATGGGCAAATATTTCAGAGAAATTAATGCAATCAATCTCATATTAAGAACAATCGAAAATAATCGTAAATATTTTACACATTAAAATATATTTTTTTTATTAATAATAATAATATTTTTTATTTTTCATATATAATTGACATTTTCTATACATTTTTAAATATAATTTAAAAATTTTTAAATTTAATTTTTTTATTATAAATAAAATTTTTTATTTACAATCAATAAATATATGATATACAATTTTGAGTGATTTAGTATATGTATTTGAAATCCAAAACACTTAAAATAAAAATAT
>NW_006264027.1:118219-121451 GCF_000469605.1 Apis dorsata
TTTATTTAACAATAATTTTTTTGATAAACATTACGGTTTTGAGTGATATTTACTGTATTTGGAATCTAAAATATTATATCAAAATCTTTTATTATTTTTGCATATATTAATTATATATAATTATATAATATAATTATATTTTCAAAAAACTCCATTGACGAATTGACAACACGTGAAGGAATCATAAAGAAAAAATGATAAACGATTTAACATTTTTAAATTTAAAATTTTAATTTTGAATAATAATTTATTAATTTTTGAAATATTAATAAAAAAACTTTCAACACTATACATTGAAAGTTATGTATACTTATTATTAAATACTTATTATTAAATACTTTGAATACTGAATATTTGAATTTTTACATCTAAATGTTATTAATACAATAATTTCACTATTGTATTAGTATTAATTGTATAAAACATGTTGTCATTATGTATCGAATAGCCAATAATGTTTAGTTATCAGCCTTATATCTATTTAAATATCCTATTTATCAAAAATCTCAAGAAATTAAATACATCTTACTAAGAATAACATTAAATATGAATGAAAATAGAAAAAACTTATGTGCAGATAAAAGTATTTAGTATGCAAATATAGCAATTATTATTATTTTAGGCACGCTTCGAATAGAAACAATCTTATAATATATTGGATTAAGTTACAATAGATAAAAATAAAAGCAACTTCCTTGAAGGAATTATCAATATTTATAATTTTTCATAATAGCTAAAGATTTTATATACAATATTCTATAAATAGAAGGTCGAATTAAACACTTGATGATGACGATTTTTATAGATGATTATATTAGTTATGTTTGTATAGATAGAATTCAATGTATAGTACTGAAAGTTTTTCGTTAATATTTTAAAAAATAATAAATATCTCAAAATAAAATTTTATTTTTGGAGTTCATTCTCATTTTTTATTAATATAATGTATAAATAATAAATAATTAATGATTTTAAAATATTTTTTTATATCAAAATACTACATATATAAAACTTATAAACGAAAAAATAGTTAACCCATTATCATCTTTTTTCAACTAATTTTATTTTGATATAATCAACCATAATAAATCATCATACATAAAATTAATAATAAATCATCATATATAAAAACACTATTAATTCAATTAAAATATATATTAGGATATATATCCTAGAAAATATTTTAGAATATTTTATTTACTACAATTAAAAAAGATGTGATTCCATGTAATATAATAAGTCAAAAATGTAAAATAAAGATTTTTTATTTAAAATTCTATTTCTGAAATAAGATTTCAGAATTTAATATAATTTTCAAGTTCAAGATATGAAACATTCAAAATATGAATATTTAATAATAACAAATGAACAATATAAAAATAACATAAAAATAACATAAAATAGAAAAAGTAGAAAAAATTTTCTTATTTAAATCTTTGTTTCAGAAAATTAATATATTTGATGAATTTTTAAATTCACTGAAAATATATTTAGAAATGAAAAAGATTTATTCTACATTATCAAGTTATTTATAGAATCATTCATATAAAATTACTTTTTTCTTTATCATATTATAAATATTGAACTCTACATAATAATAGATTACATTTATTAACCTTATTATTATTATTTAAAACATATAAAAGAATTATTTTTGAATGTATTATTATTAATATTTTGATAGTAATAACCAAAACTAAATAAATATATAAAATTTTAATTTATAATAATTTATTATTTATTTCATATTTATGTAGAATAAAAAACGTAATAGTAAAAAACAAAAATATAGTGCTATGTACTATATATTTTATTTTTCCAAAAACTATAAAACTGTTAATTATTATTTTGCCTGATACAAATTTCGTTCATAAAATCAGTTTTATACTGATTCATTACTCTCAATAAATATTTAAGTTTTTTTCGATCCTAATATTTATTTTATGAGATTTTAATATTAATAAAGATTTGAACATACTTTTGAATATTTAAAATTATATTTACTATTTTAATAAAATTTAACATTATTGTTCCTGCAGTATTAATCAATTAATGATAATGAAAGAGTGTTATAATGAAAGAGTGTTTATTATTGAATTTTATTTTTGATACTCATTCTTTATTGAATATAAACGAAGACTTTCAGCATATTATTCTAGAATTTTGAATGATTAAATATTGATCTAAATTTATATATTTTGTATAATGTATTAAAATCATCATTATTTAAAATCACAATATGACATTATTTTTTAATATATATTTTTTCAATATATTTTTTATCATTTCTCACAAATTTTATTCTAGAATTTAAAAATGATTTTGTAGATGTATTGATATGGATGTATTAAGTAGATGTATTAATAATTATATTTAATTTGATTGATATTATATAATGAAATAGATTAATTTTTTTTTATATCAGAAATATTTTTTATATCATTTTTTAATATCAGAAATAATTATCTAATAAAATGCAATTAATTATACGCATACATATCTGACAAAATTATCTTTTTCTATTGATTAATGGAATTTATATATTTTTGTAAAAAATACAATTTATAAAGTTTATTTTAAATGATGCAAAAATTAATTTTTGTATTATTTAAGTTGACTATTTAATAATTATCATTATAATTTGTGTCTTAATAAGAAAGTGTTTCTCGCAACCAATAATTTATGAAATAATATATTCTATCTTATAAGATAAAAATTTTGAATAGCTCCCTGAAAATTTAGAGAATGATTGTAATATTAATTTTGTATTTTTTGTACCATAATATCAAATTTGTCTTCAATTTATTACACTAAACACTTTATAGTAATAAAATATTTCTCTTTAGGATATTTTTTTTAACAGTAGTATAATGTTTTTTATTAAATAAAATATAATGGATTAATTTTTTGTACGATTCTTATCATTAAAATCCACAAAAATTTCTATTTATAATTTTTAATTATTAATCCTAATTTTGAAAATATTAATATGATAAAACTAAAACTAACTACATAAAAGAAATTTATATTAGCCAAAATAATAATAATAACATAATTCATCAATGATTTTTGAAAATATATAAAACATTTTATATTTTTATATTCTGTATATAAATATGAAATAAATAATATTTGAAAAATTCTATAGTTGTATTCAGTTTTGTTTATATAAATTACTATATATATACATATATATATATATATATATATATAAATATTACTAAATTAACAC
>NW_006264027.1:121995-122669 GCF_000469605.1 Apis dorsata
AAGTTATATATAATATTATAATGAAAATTTTATTAATTAATAATTTGTAAATAATTAAATTATTACGTATAATGTAAATGGTAGATTTAAAATAAATTTTTTTAAATTCATTAATTTGAAAATAATATATATAAAAATTTATATAAAAATGTATAAGAATTAAAATAATGAAATTACAAAAAATGATATTCTATAAATACAATAAAAAATTCTGAATTAAATTATTGTAATTTTTAAATATATATGGATATATATTGGATATATATATTCTATTTAAAAGAATATAAGATTAAAACAATGTAAGTAATAAATTTGTATTTATTTTAAACTTTATAAAGCACATTTATAAAAATAAAAAAATAATTATGAATCTTAACTAAAAATATTTAATGAATATTTATATTATAAAATTCCATTAGTAAAAAGAAAAAAAAATAATTTATAAGATAATATTATATTATTTAATTCTGATGAAGTATGTATATGTATTTAGTTTGTCTAAGAATAATTAATATTTTATAAAATTGTAAATAAATATTTCTTTGTAAATATTTTAATTTAACAAAATATAATAAATATTTTTAACTCAATTTTTCGAATCATATAATCATTTCATTTTAAATAGTAAATATATATATATATATATATATATATACATATATAAAATTTATTGA
>NW_006264028.1:0-3576 GCF_000469605.1 Apis dorsata
AATATATAATATATTATATTATTAATAATTATATTATACAATGTATAATAATTATGATTATTAATTCTTTTAATCATTATTTTAGTGCTCGATAATTATAAGTTATCATTTTTTAATTCCTCTGAAGTAATATAATATATTAGATCATTCAGAAAATAATTTTTTGTTTTTCATAACTCGTATGAAAAACGAAATTATTTCACCGATCGATCTAATAGTTAAAATAATATAATTTATAATCATCAATTATATTATAAATACTACGAAATATTAAATAAATATTATATTAAAAAGCTAATTTATTTGGAGTATATAAAAGAATAAATTTTAAAATTTTTTAAAAATTTTTTAAAAATTAAATAATATTTTAATAAATTTTAAGAATTTAATTACATACAAGAAAATTAAATAAATACAATCTGAGAATTTAAAAAAATATATATATAAAATGTTTTTAAAAACTAAGTATTACTAATAAAATTATAATAATATGAAAATATTTATTGCGTAAAATAATAATTAATTTATAAAAAAATATAACTAAAAAGAGAATAATTCTATAAAAAAAATAAAAAATTAGAGAAATAAAATAAAAATTGTTCACACGAAATTTTATTTTTTAAAAAATTTAATTCATTTAATTAATTAAATTAATTATTTAAATATCTATTTAATACATATATCAACGAATTTCGCTATAAACTGAATATTTCTATTTATGTTTATGTTTATATATTACAAATAACATTGCATTAGTTTTTTAAAATTTTATTTTATTACTAAATAAAATTTTAAGCTTGAAAAAATACATTCTATTTTTCCTGTTTATATTATTCGTAAAAACAAAATGCGATATAAGTTTTATATATAAGATAAATATTAGAACAATCGTGTTTTCAAACACAATTTAATCAGAAGTTACTATATTCTATTGCTGATATTGCTGATATAGCCAAAACGCATTTCAATTGTTTAAAAGAATAACAACTTTAAAATATTATTTTTAAAAAAATGATATTTTTTTAAAAACTTTCCCGACTAAAATCATGTTTCGGCAATGAAATAAAACTTTAAAAAAAGATTAGAATAATATTTTCAAATTAAATAAAAATTAAATTAAAGAATTAATTTAAAATTTTAATATGAAAAGCAAAATTATACATTCAATCTAATACATTTCAACAATATCTTCAAAGTAATTGAAAAATATTGTTACATACGACATAAACATAATTACAATACGAAAAACAAGTGCAGATATATGAAAAACAAAATCTCCTATAAAAAATTTTATTTCGTGTTTTTATTTTTTCATATAGAATGATTTTATTTTGCATAAATTATAATGTATTCTACCAAATATTATAAATAAGAACGAAATCAGATTTTATTAAATTATGGATCGCTATCTCTTATGAAATCACCTAATAAAATTTTATTATAGAAATCATCTAATAGAAATCATGAAAACTTTAGCAATTAATAATTTGACTTTTTATGCAAAAAATAAACATCTATTTTATTAGTACACTAATTTATTTTTGTTATAATAAATAATATAATAATAATATAATAATAATATAATAATAATAAATTGTAAAATTATAAGTACAACAAAGAATTTTTCTTAAAGATNATGAAAATTTTAAAATGATAATTATATTTTTATTAGGAAATAATGGAACTATATTTTTAATTAAATATAATTAGTTATGAAACGTTATTGAAATATTATTGAAATATAAGCTATAAATATCTATTTCCATTTTTATAATAACTTAATTTTATGAATTTAAGATTATTATTAATTTTTCTTTTGAATCGATTCTTGTATATATTTGTATATATATATATTTTCTTTGTATTATATTATAAAAATACATAAAAAAAACAAATTAATAGTGAAAAATAATAATTTAAACTTAAATATGAAAAAAAATAAAATACAATAAATTAAATAAAATTATTTTTTTTAAGTTATTATATTTATTTTTTAATTAGTTAAAATTGAAATTAGAAATGAAAGTGAAAACTTTTAATGAAAAAAAAAAAAAAAAAAAAAAAAAATGAAGGAAGAGAAGTAACAACAACAAATATTCATAAAAAAATATCTTAGTAAGATACTATATATAAAATATTTTTTAACATTTCTCATACCTTTTAGTATTACGCATTTTTTTTATTAAATAAAAATGATATAAATGCAATTGAATAATAATTTTTTTTAGGTTTTTTGAGATAAAAACTCAAAAAAAATTAATTGAATCAATTAATGTAACTTTTATTAAAATTAAAAATTTGTTAAAATAAAAAATTAATAAAATAATATTTGGTATTGATTTTTGATTCAATTTTTTATGTTGTAAAAAATAAAAAAGCTTAGAATTTCAATTTATTATTATGTAAAATCGATTATGAATTGATTATATGCTTTTCTTAATTTTGAAGATAAAAAAAATTCTACCATACAACATTCACTAAGAATAAAATTGTATAATTATATTTAATAATTGATAAAAATGGTCGATTGACGTAGAACTCAATGGGCTTCGGCGGTGACCAAAAACTTGAAAGAGGCCTTACACTCAGACCTGTCACAAGCAATTAATTGTGAATTATTCGCTTAACCAACAAATACGAATTAACAATAAATAAGAAAAGAATTGGATAAAATATTATACACAGAAATGTCTTATATCATATTCACAAGTTAAATACAAAACTGACTAATTTGCATAACAAATGTCGAGATATAAGACATTAGTGCGTTATATTATATGAAGTAATATTATCAATATAAAAATATAATATTAAATAATATTATCATATAATTAAAATAATAATTTATATAAAAGGATTGATTATATTAAAATGAATATAAAGAAAGAAAAAGAATGAAAAAAATTGAAATAATATTAATTTATAATGTAAACAATTTTCGAAAGAATTAAAGAAATCAATTAATTGAAATGAAATAAAAAAATATGAACATAATTATGAAAATCAGATGACTGCCTCAGAATTAATGATTTGGCCATTGAAGAGAATTATGTTGTCATTTCCTGAAGTGATTGCATAAAGGAATGGTCCATTTACTCGAAATTCTTCTAAGGAAGGATACACGAAGAGCTCAATCTGGTATTCTGTTGAAAAAAATTGCAAAATGTTACAAAAAAAAATTATAAAAAAAAATAATCAATATTTTATATTTCATTCTTTATTCTTTCTTTTTTAAATTTTTTTAATTTCTTATTTGTCCAATTCTTTTAATAGATATTGAAGTGCATAAAATTATGATTTATGATTAATTATAAATAGAAAGAATCTAAATGAATAAGTATATTATTTGGCAATGATTCAATTATTCAATTTATATTGAACATTTTTTTATATTTTTAGAAAGTCCAATACTATTAAATATTATATCTTAAAAAACTATTAAATATTTATATCTTTAAAAAACAATTATTTTTAATAAATAATAAATAATAAAAATAAATTATTATAAATAATATTTATAATATAATATATAATATTATAAATATATTTATGATATAAATATTATTTATAAATATA
>NW_006264028.1:4735-7884 GCF_000469605.1 Apis dorsata
ATTTATTTCAAATAATTATTTCCAAAACATTTAAAAATTTAAAAGAATAATAAAATAAACAAAAAGTCAAATTAAGCAAAATATTATTTAAGATATTATAATCTTAAATAAATAATTATATTATATATAATATTATATAATAATATAATATTATTCATTTATAAAATAATAGATTTAGATAAATTATATTTTTAATATAAGAAAAGTAATATTTAAGTATTACATATATACAACTTATTTTCAATAAATATATCACATAAAAAAATACTATTACATAAATACATATTATGATGTGTAATTATACTGGATTGAATTTTATTATTTAGTTTTGAATTATTTAATACTTTCTAATAATATAAATAAATCAATATCATGATACTATTACACATTACTATTATAAAAAAAATAATAAATAAATAAATAATTTTTTATTATTATTATTATATTATAATATTTATTATATGTTTTTAAAATAATATCTTACTTAATTTTAATTATAGATAAACAAAATAAAATTTTCATTTACTTACCAGTAGCAGCAGCAGCTTCACTACCTTCTTCATTTACTTCAATAAATGCTTTTTGTATAACTTTATTAATTTGTATATTTTCGTCACTAATTCCAGAAAAATTAGCATGTGAAGTAAATGCATCAATTAATCCCATCTATACAGAATAAAAATTAAAAGATTAAAACAAATTAAAACAAATATTTATTTTTATATAAATTACTGTGCTATTATTTAGAAATATTTATTTTTATATATTATTTGCATATCATACCTTCTTTAAAACACTATTAAGATGTATTTCACTTTCTACTTTGAATTTTGGTAAATATAATTGTATTTCTTGTTCATATCCTTGATTTAGAATATCAGATAATCTTATGTTTTGTAATTTTTTTTCAACTTCAGATAAACCATCAATTTCATTTGGAAGAATTATGATCATATTTAATTCATCGCCCTAAAGAACTTCTTTGTATAATTTTGTTTACATTTTTTTTTATTATAATAGATAATTATAATAAAAAATTATAAAATAAAAATTTTTTTCTATATATTTTCTATATATTACTGATTTTCTTAAATTTACCTTGTAAGGTATTACAATAAATTTAGCATTTAAATTAGCAAGTTCACCATATTTATATTTTCCTTGTTTATACATGGTAGGAACATTTTTTATTGTATCCTTATTAACATGAAATGGCATATCCTTAGTATAATCAGGATTGAATTTATTCTTCCATTGGCCTTTAAAATAAACTGCATTAACAAGTACTAATGTTGTCATTTCATTCAGATCACCTATTTAAAAAACATATTAATCAAACATATAAATCATTATAATTGAAATTAAAAATTATATTTTGAAATGTCATATTATACATTCAATTTTTCAAAACAAAAAATTTATAATACTTTTTTTATATTTTAATAAAATTATTTACAAACCAGCAGTTATAAGATCCTTAATGAGATTATTTGTATTTTGTTCAACCCATGTATTAATAATATTTGCTGCTTCCATGGACTTGGCAAAGTTTATTATTTGAGTAGCAGAACGGAAGTAATCTTTTGTCAAATCTTTAAAAATTGGTTTGACACCAAAATTTTCACCTACGAAAACTTTATTTGCAAGAAGCAGTTTATTTTCTTTAACATCCTATATTAAAATATGTATAAAGAATAATATAAATAAAATGATAATAAATAATGATAAAAATAAAAAATGATAATAAATAAGAATAAGCAAATTAAATATTACTAACATTAAGATTATCGATAAGTGTTTGATAACCAGACTTGGCAAGACTGTCTGAAGATGGAAGATGAAGTACATTTCTAAACTGGTTTTCTGTTTCTCCTTGAGCTCCATAAGCAGTCATAGCAAGAACAATATCTGCACTTAGAGGAGACATTATAAGATTGCCAGAATGTTCTTTTATTACAGCCTGAAAAAAATTTCATTCTTTCATCTATAGTTTATTAATAACTAACAATTTTTATAAGAATTAAAATTTTTAATTTGAATATTAATTTTGTAAAATATATTATTTACACAGTACAACATTTTTTTTACCTGAAATAGTGAAGAAGAGAATTGATTTGTGCTCTCTAAAACAGCACTTAATGCTTTATTTTCTGCTTTTGCCATTATTACTAGAGTAAAACTTAATAACCAAAAACTTCTTATCACTAGAAAAATTTATTAAAAAATTATTATTAAAAATTTTATTTATTTACAATTTAATTTATTTATTTTGAAATTATAACTTTTTTATTAGAAAGCAAATATTTAAATATAATAATAAACATTATATAAAATATTATATTATAAATTTATTATTAAGTTTTTTATTGCTATAAATAATTTTTAATATTTTTAAAATTTAATATAAAAATTTAATATAAAAATTTGAAATTTAAAAATTTATTATTNTATTTAATTGATACTTGATATATTTATATATTAATACATTTTAATACATTTTTATATTATATGATATCATAGAGAATCACTTTAAATTTTATTTTTAATATTATGTAATCATTATTCAATATCAAATATTTGGTAATGCAATATTATTATATTAAGAATTTTAAAATATAAAAAATTACATAAAGTATAGTGCTATATATATGTATATATAATTAATATACAAACAATATATATGTTTCATAAATATTCCAATATTTATTATGTATGATTTCAAGTTCAAAATTTAAAATAAAATTCACTATTTAAGAAGTTAACTTGATAAAAAAATATCAATTACATAATATGATTAATGAAAACCAAAATGAAAGTTTCTTAATAATGTCATTCTTAAAAAAAATATAATATAACAAAAATATAATAAAACAATCACAAATATAAAATTAAAATAATATTCAAATTGTTTATATAAATATATGAATAATTTTAATAATAAATTTATTGTATATTTTCAATGAAAAAAATATAAAATCATTTAATTATTACTAATTATATTAATTTGTAAATTTATCGTATTATTTTATGTTTATTATTTAATAGATTTTCTATGTAAATTATAAATATTTATTTTTTTTTAATTTTATATTAATACTCTACATTATTATATACTACAAAATTATATTATATAATAAATAATATCTTTA
>NW_006264028.1:8082-9497 GCF_000469605.1 Apis dorsata
ATCTTATTCAAAATTATTCAAATTTTAAAAATAAAAAATAAATAATATAAATAAAATGTTTTTTTATATATATATTTGTTTTTATATTTCATCTTACATTTGAAAAAATATTTATAAATATAAATATTTTTATAAATATATAAAAAAAAAAAGAACAAAACAAATATAATAAATTCAGATAAAATAATATATTATTTGCATAAAATAAATACAACATTGACAGAATATTTATTATTAAAATACATATACATATTAAAATATATTAGAACAATTATTTAAAATAGTTATTTCATTGATTCAATGACCTTGAAATATGTTATCAAGGACAACATTCTAAACAAGTTTTCTCTATACATATATATAAACATAGCTCAGTATGGTTAAGTAATACGTTCTTCACGATAAGACCTTGTCTTAAAGTATCGCAACTAATAATGGGATCGAAATCATTTGAAAATATAAAATACTAAAATATAAAATATATAAGTTTCTCTATAGTTTTATTTCAGTATTCAGATTTCATCATATTCATTAACTATATTTCGAAATAAGTTCTATTATGTAAGAAACTTAAATTTCAAGAATATAAAAAATGAATTAATTAGAATTATTATCTAAAATAGCTTATTATTTATTGACTTTATAAAAAAATGCATAAAATAAAGTTTATTATATTCGATAAAATATTTTGATTTTTTAATATCATATTTTTGGAGATATTAAATGTTCTTTTTGAAATATTAAAATAATAAAGTAGATAAAGTTTTTTTTAAATAGAATTGCTAATTTCTTTATTTGCTTCCATTTAAATGTTAAACAAATGAATTTAATGAACTGTAATAAAATGATCTTCAATTTATTTCAAAACAAAGAAATTTATAAAATCATTATATGTTTAGTCTCTTTATCTTTTTGAATTCGTTATATTTTTTTTTTATAAGGAATAATAAAAGATAACTAATATAATACTAGATGATATATTGATGATATATAATATATTTATTAGTGATATATAATATATTTATTAATGTATATTAATTGTAGAAAACATATATGTATTATAAATCGTAGAAAACAGCGTAATATAAAATCTTATTTTATATTATTATGTTATTTATGTTATATATATTGTTTATTGCATCATCGTTTAGAAACATGTTAAAATATAAATTATCACAAATTTGAACACATATTTTCAACAGAAACATTGAAGATAAATTATAAAATTATTTTCTATAAATGTTCGTTTTGCTTTGAAATTCAAAATTATTTAAAAATTATTTTAAATAATTAAATTTGTTTCCTTATTAATTATAAACAATAAAAATAAAATAAAGTAATAAAAAAAATTATAATGTTATTTAAAAAGTTCATGATTATTTTGATATTTTAGAAAATATAAAAAGATGTAGAGA
>NW_006264029.1:0-2830 GCF_000469605.1 Apis dorsata
ATTATTTAAATTTTATAAATATTATTTATATATATATATATATCTTGGAAAACGTAATAAATATAATCAGAAATAATAAAAATTATTATTAAAAATTAATGTTTTTAAAAAATTAA
The DNA here is from genome assembly GCF_000469605.1 of Apis dorsata. Classification (NCBI taxonomy): domain Eukaryota; kingdom Metazoa; phylum Arthropoda; class Insecta; order Hymenoptera; family Apidae; genus Apis; species Apis dorsata. The sequence continues at coordinate 117 of NW_006264029.1, forward strand.
GAATTAATTTTAAAATATTTTATTGTCAAAAAGAATTTATATATTCATAATTATGATACTGGAAAAGTGAATTTATTCACAACTATTTTGCTCTGAGAAATTAAGAGTAAAAATGAAAAATAGAGCTTTAAAAGCGACAATAACGCAATTTTATTAAATTTGGAAATGCATAAACAAGAAGAGCAATGAAAAAAAATGAAAAAGAAGTGTCCGTTAAATTGCTATAGGTTAATAAAATCAAAAAATACATGATGAATTGAAAAATTATAAAAAATTGGAAAATCTCAAAAAAAAAAAAAATTAAAGAAAAATCAACGTTTACATATATTATTTATTTGTAAATCATTAATGAAAATATAGTTTCATGTAAGATGTCTTATACAAAATAATTGCGTAATTATCGACAATAAGTACATGTAAAAAAAAAAGTAGAAAAAGTGAAAATTTTGTTGTTTATGTTATTTTCAGAGAAAATAAAAACTGAAAATATATGTAAAGATATTGTTTGCATTCAAATTTTAAAATTCAATTTTCTCAAAAATAAATATTGAAATGAAATAATTTTATTGTATATTTTTTACTTATTCTCATGTGTAAAATAATGCCTTATAATTTATTCATATTCTATAAAGATTTTACTTAAATCATTTTTTAAACTCTATTTTATCAAAAATAAAAACTCATTTAAAAATTTATTTTTGTGATATAACAGTAAAGGATGCAATGTATAAAATTCTTGATTTCCGAAATCAATTAAAATTCTTGAATTCAACAAAAAGAATAAAAATAACTTATATGAGAAACGATACATATGAAATTTACTTAATTTATATAATATTTCTTAGAAAATAAAAAATCAGTTAAAAATAATAACATTTTTTTAATTCTAAAAAAAAAAAAAAGAAAAAATAAAAAATTTGAAATATTTTAAGAATGACATTATTAATAATTTTTATATAAAGTGAAAATCATAATAAATAAATCATAATAAATAAACAAAATTAAGAGGAAAATATGAAAGAAAACATGAAATAACAATACAGATAATTTAATTGATTTTTGAATTCATTATGAATACGAAATATTATTAATTAATGTAAAATATGCTTAAAAATAAAAAAAAATGAAAATTGATTTTTAAAGGAATAATAGTCTACGAATAATAAAGATGAAACGGAAATAAAGAAGAGAAGAAAAAATATAGCTAAAAAATATAAATAAAAAATATAGATAAAGAATAGCAGCCATGAAAATTATGGCCGTTGATGGAAAATTTATAATGATGTAGAAGGTTTTTTAAAGTCAAAGTCCACTAACATGTCATTTATTCTTTACATCCGTCACATCTGCTTCCTTTTTATTCATATTGTAATTTCTATCATTGTTTCCATCATAATAATCAATCAAGATTACATGTTTCGATATAAATATTAACAAAAAAATGCAAACAAATGTTTTTCAGACATATTAATATTATATATTAACTTTATTTTTCAAGATTATAACAAGTTATAATTAATTTGAATTCAATATAAATATAACTTCAAAACTCCTGCCTAAAATATCAATATAATAATTTGATGTAAAGTTTTTACATAAAGTTTTTATATAAAAATATAATTATATTATTTAATAAATGTCATTAAAAATCAATTTTAAACATTTTATTTAAAGTCAGGACATCTCTAATGGTTAACAATAAGATAATAATTATAGACAGAGAGTCTAATTATAATTTCTTGAAAAAATCAATCAATATAATACTAATCTAAAAATATTAAAAATATTCATATAATAAGTAGTATATAATTAGTATATAATTAGTAATATAGTAGTATATAATTAGTAATATTCTAAATAATATTCTAATTTTATAAATATTCTATTTATTGATAAAATCTCTAATAAATAACTTATAGATATTTCAGATCATAAATATTATAATAAAAAATAATAATGAAAAATATTTTTTTCAAAAATATTGTCGATTAATTTTTTTTATTCTTAAGAAAAAAGAAGAACCATTAAATTATCTGATTAATCTTAATTAATATATCAAATTATAATTACAATAATCAAAATTTATAAGATTATTGATTTATTTTAAAAAAATTTGATCCAAGATGTGATAACTTTTATATTTTTATATTTATATATCTCAACAATAAATCTAATATTTTTTGCTTTTTTATAATAATAGTTGAGCATCGGGATATTCTTATACTTATATTCTTATACTTCAGAAACTTTCTTTTATTGGTTACCAGAATATTTCAAATTAACTAATATTGATAACGATAATAGTAATTTTGCAGGATAACTATTCAATATATAACCTGTAGTGTGTATACATATACATGTTAGTACATAAACATAGATCAACAGTATCTTCCGCTTCCTATTGCGATATAACATAAAACCAGTTGTTTCTCGTGTTGCAGGCTAATTAGCTCACTTAAATGTCTTTTTACGAGTTAAGTTGATCTATGACTGGGATTTCATTCCATATCATTTATATAAAACATTTAGATTTATGATTTTTTAATAATAAGGAAAAAAATTTTTATTATATCTTTTTTATTATAAATTCAAAATAAAAATATAATAAATACAATAATTATATATTAAATTATATTATAATTATGTTAAATTATATCTATATATTTTTTGTATTTATTCTATTGTTTTGTTTATTTATTCTATAATCTTTATAT
>NW_006264029.1:3052-3299 GCF_000469605.1 Apis dorsata
CTTTAGTCAAATATTATATTTTTTCGGCAAGAAAATGATTTTATGAAAATAAAAAAAATAGATCAATTCATTTAAAAATCCAATATTCGTCGTCAAAAATCATATTTTTTATTGCATAATTCATTATTATCATGGTTTTTCAATGGAAATTAAATTTTTATTTAAATTTCTATATCCATACTTGATATCCAATTTGAAGCTGTTGTTTTCGTCATTTATCAATTATTTTAAATCGCTTATTAATTCA
>NW_006264029.1:3619-12012 GCF_000469605.1 Apis dorsata
TAAATTTATCAATCGAATCAATAACAACAAAATCGAAAAATATACTTTATCATTAATATAAATATCTTTATTTTTCAAATTTTATAAGTATAAGATTTAATGAAATTATATAAATTATAAAAAAATTATATAAATAAAATTATATAAAAAAAATCGTCAAAAAGTAATAATATTCAAATATTAGAAAATATTGTAACTATGATGTTCTAAAGATATTAATTATCATTAATAGGTTAATAAACTTATGTTTAAAACTATAAAATAAATAAAATAAAATAGAATAAACTTATGTTTATTCTATAACATGAATTATAAGAAAATTATAACATAATTATAAGATACTTCTATGAGAACATATTTTGCATACAAATATTATCGAGGAACAAGAATGCTAACTTGACTGCTATTAATAGCATATCTAAAATATATATCTATATAATAGTATATCTATCTATAAATTGCAATACTTAATGAATTGCGAATAACAAAAAAGTTAGTCACAAAGAAGAATTAATAATAATTAACAAGACAATTTAATTAAACATATATTAATTATATATTTTTACATAGTTTTTTTAATATTATAATTTTTTTAGTTTTTTTTATCTTAAGAGCTATAATTCATTATATACAAATGAAAAAAAAAATTGTTATCATCATAAATTAAATAAAAATATTTGATTTTTAAATAAAATTTGCGCATGGATGGATTGTTTCATAATAAAATTCAAAATTTAATTGATTATTGTCTAAAAAAAATTTTAATAAACTATCAATTTTAATTGTTAATTTTAATTGTTAATTGTTTAATTTTTAAAAATGTTTTATATTTGAAAAATTATTTTATAATATATATATGGTTTTTATTATATTATTAATTACCTAATTAATTATTATTAATTATCATTAATAAAATTATTAATTAATTAAAAAGAAGTAAACCAATATAAATTTATATTTTCATTGGATTTTTATTTAATTTAGATTAAGAAATTAAAATCATTATAGATATATTATACAGAATATAAATAAGTATCGATGATAACAAAAGATTATTTATACAAATTATTATAAATCGAAATAAATAAAAGTATATATCTGTTCATGATGAAAAAAAATGAAAAAAATTTTCTTTTTAAAAAATATCAAACATTAAAATTTAAAAATATTTGATATGAAATAACATATCTAAAATAAAATGTATTAACATTTATATAATATATATAATATAAAAATAAGTTATTAATTTCTAAAAATATTTTTTTATACATTCTCAAATAAATAATTTTTAATATTTTAATAATGTAAATATAATGTAAATAATTTCATAAAATGCACCACATATTGTTATTAACATAATACTTTCATTTTCAGTTATGTGCTTATATTTTCTTCATGTAAACTACAACAATCAAATTTTTATATTGAGATAACTTGAATGTCTATAACTTTCTATTAGAATAATTTCTTTACTTTTTTTATTATTGACAAAATATCATAATTAATTATTTTAAATTTTATCTTTTCTTTTAATTAAAACCGTCGAAATAAAAGATTTTTTTTTCAAAATTGATTTTAAAAAAGTCAATTGGAAAAATATTAATTTATGTATAAATTTTATATTAAATTTTAATTAAAAAATTTGATAAAACATAAATTCTATAAAACTTAAAAATTTCTATAATCTTTATAATCTTCTCTTAAAAAATTATAAATATTTAATTTTATTTGCTTTTGTAATTATTTTATATTATTTACTGACACATAATACTTTAGAGTTTAATAAAACTTCTCAAATGACTTCTGAAATCTCGAAGATTCAAATTAGGTGACCGCAAAAAGTCACATGGTTCGAATAACTCGCCTTATCACTATCGGAAATATATGATTTACGTGCATATATATATATATTTCTTTTAATAACAAGTGAAAATATAATTAAATTTTACCATTATAAATATTAATTATAAATAAATTGGTTAATAATGTTAAAAATTTAAAAATTAAAAATTTTGGTCAATGCAAAAATCGTTTAGAAATTAATTTTCATAAATGTACACACATTGTATCTTATCCTCGGAATATGGATCAATTGGATTCAAAATTTAATTTCTATTATTTCCAATTTTTAAGTCAATTATAAATAATTGTTAAAAATTAACTTAGTTGAAAATGTTATTGAAATCATATATATTTGTCGAAATATTCAATATTTTTAAATAAATAAATGTTTCATTTCTATGCCTTGTATTGCAGGTTGCATTATAAATGAAAAACATTAGATTCTATTCTATAAATGAAATCTTAAACAAGAAAACAATTAATTATTGTAATGATTTTCTTTATAAGAAATTCGATAATTAATGAAGAGAGAATAATTGTTGATTTGAAAAAAAATAATTCCGAGTGATAAATTTATACTTTACGTTTAAGTCATTTGGATTAGATTTGGTCACGACTTCAAAGAAAGACAATGACATCACATCACAAGAATCCTCGAATTCCATTGTACTGTTAATTCGCAAATCGCTATAATCGTATAATATTATATATATATTATACGACATTTTTTCTCTCATTACAATATTCATTCTCTCATTACAAATTTATTACGAGTCTTTATTAATTTATTACGAATCTCACATTTGATTAAATTATTTTTTTTAATGCAAACACAATAGGGATGTTTTAATTCTTATCCACATGGAAAATGTGGGTCATATATGATATGTGACACATAATGTAACACATTTTAAATAATCTGGGAAAGATTAAATAAAAAGATTTTCAATAGAAAGTAAACATTAAATATTTAATTTAAATGACTTTCGATATATAATTAAACTATCTATTATATTAATCGACAATAATATCATTTCATTTTGTAAATAATGTTATATTAACGAATAAATTTATTTGTATTAGAAATGAAAAATAATTTATTTTTTGACAACTAGAAACAATTTGAAAAAAGTACGATTTCGTTTTGTTTCTTCGTTATCGTACATGTTAATCATACACATATTTGAATATATTTTAATATTTTATTAAATCATAATATATTTTAATAAGTCACGCAAATAACGAGAAGAATTGAAAAAATTATGATAAATGGCACGCATTCTAGTTATATGGCTAAAATTATGGCCCAATTGATAATAACGAAACAAGGACTTGGGAAACGTGGAGACCATTTCCGGTGATAATATTTGAGTTCTGACACACACCTTTCTGGTTGTAGATAAGTGATTTAATTTTACTTCTTCATTTAATTTTTTTGAAATTTATGATTTAAATTTAATTATCCAATGTTACATATAAATTTAATTAAATAAGTCAATTTAATAGATTTATTTAGTTAAATTTAAATATAATTTTAATGATTTTATCAAATATTTTTATTCAATTATTATTCAATTATTATGAAATAACATTTAATTTAGATTTAAAATTTTTTAAAAAAAGCTTAAATCGACATAAAGTAATATATCTTCTATTTATAAAAAGTTTATTTTTTACAATTATAATAGTATCAAATTAAAAATATAATTTTTTTTCTTCTTTTTCAAAGATTTGTTTATATCTTTATATCTATTTTTTATTCTTTATATACTCATATATTATATGATAAATTATTCATTAAATTCTATGGATTCTTTCTACCATGAAATTATTATTATTATTATTAAAATAATTTCGTTTTAATTTTTTTTTCTTAATTTGAATAATATTCATTAACTTACTAATCTATTCTCATTATTTTAGCAAAAATTACATACCATTTATGAGGACATACGTTATATAAAAGAGAATTATAAAAGTAATTGATTTTTCACTTTATTATAGTTAATAGTATAGTTAATAAATTTATTATAATTTATTTCATTGATTTTTTCGCTTTGTTATAATTTTTAAAGTACTATTATTTTTAGAGCATATTGACTTAATAAAATAAGTTGAAAGTGTAATACTTAGTTAATAAACTTATTATAATTTATTTGTAATTTTAACAATTGTAATTAATAATATAATTAATAACAATTTTACGAATATTATTATTATAATATTAAATGTTACAGTTACTTAATTACAACAAATCTTTTTTTTTCATTTATTGACATATATACATATATTATTGACTAAATTTGGAATCATTAACATGTTCCAAGGATTTAAATTATATAATATTTTTTGGAGCGTATACTTTATTAGTAATTTAAAAAATTATATTTCAATTGAAGATAGGAGAAAAATTTAATAAATTATTACACATTAATTAATTACTTAATTTTTAGCAAAATTTTGAAATATGAAATATTATAAAAATATAATAATTCAATCGTAAATTGAATATTAATATTAGTCTAATATTTTTATTAATTGTAAAATTAGATGTTAGAATTGGTTACAATTAGTGCCAATTGATCAAGATTCCATACGACTATTCTTCAGTAATAAACATTTACTCAAGAATTTTACTACTAGTTACAACGAGAAGAGACAACGCTGTATAAACGTCATTTTTCCTCGACACAGATTTTCTGCTTCTAATACAATTTGATTTACGGTTCATCGATACCACGCGGCGCGACACAAAAGATTGTATTTTATGACTTCATGGAACGATCGACCGATCATTTCGAATGTTTAATTTTCTGAGTATTCATTACATGGGTATATATGTAATATGATATTGTGTTTCATAATAGTTGAACAACTTCTAATAATTAAAATGTGACCAGAAAATATTATAATCGAATTTCGCTAATTTGATTATCGAACAATATTGTGACAATCGATATCGTTATGATTAATAAATGTCGATACTATCGTTAAGATATCGATAACAGAAAATAATTGAAATTACAAATTTTTTTTATTTAAAATTATTATAAAATGTTATTTGTGAATACCTATGGATTAATTATATTTCATTAAATATTCCATATATTCGAAATATCGTTAAAATATCAACATAAATAAAAGGATTAATATTAGCATAATAAACTGAAATAAAGTCTATAATATAGACTTTTCCAATAAAATCTATTTTTATTTCAAGTAATAACAAATAATTATATAAATAATTTTAACAATATTTTTATAATTTTACAAATATTACTTTTACCTGAATAAAAATTTTGAATATTTAATGATATTATTGAAATATTTAAAACTATCAAAAGAGATATCGATAACATATCGATAATCGATAGTCACAACTTTATTCTCAAGAGATAAAATCTTTAAGTTATTGAAATATTTTCAAATAAGAGAAGTTTAACAAATGATTGATGATAATTGAAAATTTGACATATAAAAACTTTATATAAAATTTAATTTTCAATATTTTCTTTCAATTCTTACTATTGAAAAAATAGTAAGACCTAAAAGAAAAAAAAATTCATAAATGTTATCTTTCATTTTTAGATATTTGAGATTCATAATTCTAACAATTGAAAGAAAAGAAACAATATCGAATGAATAATATTGATTACTGACAACTTGATATATAATTATCAAACTGTAAAATTGAATAAACTTTGAATTATTATTTATAAAATTTGGGTTATAGAGATAAATTAACACATATAATAATGAAATAAATAATTCGAGCTAAAATATTGTAAATTCTATGTTTGCATTTCGATGTGTGTAAAAATTGTCAGTAGCAGGAAATAAACAAAATTATATTCTTATAAAAAGTTTCAAATCATGTTACAAATTATACAGATACAGATTGTATATATAATTATTAAATTTAGTTCATTTATTAAATTTAGTTTTTTATTAGTTTTTTATTTTATTTAATTCATTAAAATACATATATTTGTTAAATTTAAATTTTATACTATTGAAATACATCATAGATCATAATATATCATATTAAATTTTATACTATTAAAATACATCATAGATCATAAATATAATATAAATATAATAAAATTTCATGAATTATATGAATAGTATTATGAACAATACTTTCTTCGTATTTATTATTACGTAAAAAATATTACTTTATTTATTTTCATTAAAATTTTTATAAATGCAGCGTATGAATATTTAATATAAAATAATATATATCATACAGTAATAATCTTTAATATCCGCAATAATACTTAAACAATTTTAAACTAATTTTAATTATCAAACTATTATTAATTATTTATTATTTATTAATAATTTTTTATTTTTTATTAACAATCTTGAAAAGATAATATTCTTTTATTATTAAATTATAATAATATATTAATTAAATTCTTCATTGTTAATAAACAGATAACGTTTAATTTTTTTTAATTTTTTTAACTTTTTTTAAAAATTATCAGATAGATAAATTATTTGCGCGAAACTAGAAAAAATATAAAATTGGAATTTCTGATTATCAAAACACAACTAGGCTAACTAGTCTCGTTTGTATCCGTATCACAAGATCATTAAGTTGTTTGCTAACCATAACTCGATGTGAATCATCATAAGCCGATTCAAACTTATGACGTATGATTTTTCAACGAATAAATATCATGATCTTGATAATATGTATCTAATAATACAATTACAAACATATAGATAGAAGCGACGCAAGTTATCAGTTGGAATATATATGCATGTATTAATTGTGCTAAAGCATTGATTTGTTTCTTTCTTGTTACTTTTTTCAAACGAAGTAACGAAGTAAACTGATGTAAATCGATATTATACCAAGATATATAATCGTAAAAAAGAGAACGGATTAGTAGATATGTACTAGTAAAAACTTCCGTGAATTTTCAATCACTTGGATTATTTTTTACATTAATTTCTCAAAATTACGTGTTTGAGAAATCGGAATTACCCGAATTTTTGATTATTTATTTTAAACATTCAGATAAAAAAATAGAAAATAGATAAAAATAGATAAAACAAATAGAAAAAACATTCTATTTTGATTTTAAAAAATTAAATTTAAATTGTTCTTCTATTAAAATTTTTCTATTAAAATCAAAATAAGTTATTAATATGTATTGAATGAATTATGTTGAAAATATAAATAAAAATTTATTTAGTAAGAAAAGATGATTTAAATTAAACTGTTAATATATTTATAGTACACTCTGGAGAATTGATTGTAGAAAACAAAAAACAAAACGTTGGTTCAAGTTTATTTCTTAAGTATTATAAATAGTTTAAGTTGAAGTGTTCATTTCATCTAACATGAAATCAAATTAATTCTAATTTAAATTCAAGTGTATAAACCAAGTGACAATTTTGTTGTATTTGTTTTTATTTTTAGACCAAACTCTGAAAAAGCTGTTTTATAAATATATTAACGTTTAGGAATATATAATATATACATTTATATAAATAAAATATGTACTATATTATAACTAATTAATTAAAATTAATTAAAATTAGCAAATAAATTGAGCAAATAAAATGAAAATAAAATTTTCATGAATCATGATCAAACATTTAATATTTATATTTATATCTACTCTTGAACAAAAATTTTTTTTCTTTTTAGTAGATTATTTTTTATCAAAGAGTAAAAATATGCAGTCTATATCTATATTTTTCAAAATGAAATATCTATGTTATTTCTATATCTTATGTTATTTTCAATAAACTGAGATAAAGAAATTTAATTCAAATAAATATAAATAATATAAAGAAATATAATTTTATTGTAAATTTTAAAAAATGTGTATAAAAGATAGAAATTATAAAAATATGTAATAATTTTAAAAAATTCACGAAACATAAAAACTTATTAAACATATAATATTATAAATAAATTTAAATATTATTCCAATAATGACACAAGAAAAAAAATAACTTTCAAGATATATTATATTCAATATTATTCATATAGAATTATAAAACAATTGTTCGAATAATGAATTCTAATAATTGATTTATTTCATTCGATGCTTGTGAATACTGTTTTTAAATGAGGATATGTTAGAAACAAAACGATATATTAGAAATTAAGTTGACGTAATACCAAGAACAAAAGAAAAAAATATAATGAAAAGAAAGTGTGTCAAGGTTGTAAATTTGAATAGAAAAATTAACAAAATGTTATAAGGATATATAATTGGTATATTGATAATATCGATCAATCGAAAAATAATTAGAATTTTATAAATAAAAATAAAAAGTTTTTACATGATAAAAAATCATAAATATTTTATATATTTTATTTATTACTTTATATATTTTTATTGTTTTATCATTTTATGTTAAAAATATATATAAATAAATATATAAATGTTAATATGATATATATTAATGAGACATAGCTATACATATTATATATATAGACTTCATATATTTTATATTTTTATCGTGTTATGTATTTTATAATCGTTTATGTAATCTTATATAATAATATATATATTATTATATTATAT
>NW_006264029.1:13163-18278 GCF_000469605.1 Apis dorsata
TATATATAGTAATATATATAAGTATATAATATAAGTAAATAATATGTAAGGAATTAATAAATATATATTAATAAGTTATGTATATTCTTGAATCTTATATCAATATCTGAATGCATCCTTTTATTTAAAATTCAATGTAAATATTTATTATTTTCCCATCAAAAAATAGATTTTCTAAATTTAACTGAATTGTTATTATCTGATAATGTAACTTATGATTTGTAATTTGTCAAATCATTCATATTATTAATTATAAATTATTGTAAGAATTTAATATGAATTTATAACATGAAAATTTCGAAATTATTAATTATAATACTAATTATAATCTTCAAAGTATTTTTTAAGACAATTTTGCAAATATGACAAATATATATATGGAATATATATATGGAAAACTATTTCAAATTTAACCATTAAGTCCATTTATACATATATTTATAATATAGATTACTTTAACTAATTTTTTGAAAATTGAAAAAAATAAATGTTTCGAACAAAAGTTGATTAATTTTTGTTTCGTTTTCAATTTTAGAAATGAGAAATTTTAATAAAAATCAAATTTTTTTTTTACTTTAACTTTTAAATATAATCATAATTTACGTTTTCATAACGTTACAAGGCGATTGTTGTGAGCAGATGTATAAGATTAAATGCTATTCATTCAAAGAATAAAACAATGAATGAGAGATGTTTGATTAATACAGAATAAACAATATTAGAAAAATAACGTATATTTTTTTTAGTATAGATATCATTAACTAATGAAAACGAACTGCTAATGTATCTATTTAAAATCTATGAACATCAGAGTGTTAATTGTGAGAAAGTCTTATTATGTGATTTGATGTGACGCATTTGATGTGATATATGATAAATTCAAATTTCTTATCTTATTCGTTTTTTGAAAAGAAGAAGAGAAAATAATGATATAATACTCTAAATTGGAATTAATAATTATATTCCATATTAATAACAATATTGCATTATTATTTGTTATATAATGTAATATTTTTAGAATATGTTTCTAATATATATTTTTAGTTCAAATATATAACAGGAAAATAAAAATGGACAAATTTTAGATTCCTTATTCTAAAATATTTGTGTTAAATTTTTTAGTTAAATTATTTTCAAAATTAATCGTTTTTATTTATTTATATATAAGTGATGAGACACATTAGATTATTATTATTATTGTAATAAAAATTTTCATGAAGTTTTTTTATTGTTTATAAATATAAACAAAAATATATAATTTTATTTTAATCTAACAAGGAACATTTATTAATATGTAATATATGAAATGATATTTAATAAGTATATATAAATAATTATAAAAATATAATTAATAATAAATAATAATATAAATAATATAAATAATCATGTAATCATGTAATTTCATTGAAATTTAAGTTTTTATTAAAGAAAATTAATATTCTATATCATTCACAAATATGAAATTCTTCATATGAAAAAATTCCTATTTGAAAATTTTATTCTTTCTTTTATTTTTTATTTTTTCTTAGATATAAAAAAATGTACAATTGAATTGAAAAAATTGTATAATTGAAAAAAGCAAAAATTAAAAAAAAAGTAATCAAATTCGTAGTTTATGATTCATAGCCTACTCGCTATTTACAAATTGTGAAATAGGTCACATTTCCGGGGTTACTACAATGATAAAGAAAAATTCGTGAAAAGAAAAGAGTTGTGTCCTGTATCTCAAAGAACCAAGACGTACGCATTTAAAATATATATATTTTAGAATATGCTTATAAATTATATTATTAATAGTTATTCGAACTAAATATCATTATGATCTTTGAAAAAAATTATAAACATTTTATAATTTTTTTTTTAAATAATACTAATAATAATTCTGAATATTTTTTTCAAATCTTATAATTGTATATTACAATTGTAATTTAAAACATCAGATTTCTATTTTTAATTCAAGAAACTTAATATTATATTATATTTCAATTTCATATATTATGCAGCATAGCAATTAACTCATCATTCTTTGGAAAACCGCAAAAAAAAATTGCAATAGTATACTAGTAATTACATTACCACTTTCTCTTCTATACTATATTGTATGATAGGAATTAAGTTGCATTTACATATATGTGCACGCACGCAACTTTACATTCTATTATAGGTAGAGCACATCATCCTTACAGGTTGTTTGATTAAAAAGGACCGGTTCATAATTAATCGATCGACTCAGATTGAATTCGGTGTATTGTCCTTAATCTTAATAGTTTTTGTCACCGTTAAATAAAATTGTGTTTCTCTATTTTTCATACGAAACTTATTCCAATCGTGAAATTAGATGAAATATTAGATAAGGGATGAGAAGAAGGAAACTTTTTAATACGAGCATCTTACTTTCACTTTTAAACCAAAGCGCACGCGGCTAATACTAAATTCCGAGATTACGTTATAAGGAAATGAAAGTTAAAATAAACTTCGTAAACATTCGTAGAAATTGGACGGAAGGGAAGAATTTGAATCGTTCAACATGCAAAATCATCAGTAAAATGTGACGTAATTAACGAAGATAAGATATTTTCTATCTTAAATTTTCATTCTTTGATCTTTTGCAGTGATGTTAATTTAATGTGTAATTTTGCATCATTAATATTGTATTCATTTTATATTATCTTTATCTATTAATTAATATTATTGTTTAAATATATTAAACCTAAACTTAATTTGAAATTTCATTTAATTTGTGCGATATAAAAAAAACAAAATTAGAAATCTATTAGTAAAATTAAATTTTATAAAATTATATTATATATTATTATAATATATTATAATTATTATTCTTACAATAAAAAAAATTGAAAGCTATTAATCTTGATCTTTCGATTTGTAATCAAATTTATGTCATGTCACTTATATAGTAACAGAAGTATCATTTTGCAAAAAGAATTTGCATACAATATTTATTGATTTACGCATGACTTTTAAATGAATATACAAGTGTAAAGTCACAGTTTCCTGAGTAATAGTTGTAACATGTGGAACTCTACGAACAAGTCAATTTATGGTGTTGCAGTTATAGCGGAAGTTCGAATGAAATCGTTGCATATGACGTACCATGATGCTTTCGCACGTAATACTTTTCATAGCGAGAAAAAAGAAAAAAAAAAAGAAAATGATCCAGATATTACATATGACATATGAGTAAATAGCATATAAGTAGACTTTATTCATATTTATCTAGGACAATAGAAAATATTGTATAATACGTGCTCAATTTTAAATACTTATACTTTTTAAAAATTATTATATTTATTATATTTATTTTAAAATTTTATTTAAAATATAATTTTAGAATCTAAAGTTTAAATATATCATATTTTATTATTGTTTATTATTATTATTATTATTGTTTATTATTATTATTATTATTGTATATTATTGTGTATTAAGTAGTTTTACAGAAAAGATAAATAATAAAAAATACATAAAAGTCTATTTTCAACGATATTGGCAGACATCTATTTTGCAATGTAAATAATGATAATATTCAATATTTTAAATTGTATACATCGAAATTATTATATAATTTATAAAAAAATTAGAGAAAAAATTCTATACATTAGAGATTTATAAAAAAATTATTAAAAATATTATTTTTAAATAACAGGAATATGACTAATATTTTTATTTATTATATATAAATGGAATTATTATTTAAACAATAATTTTATGGAAATAAGAATACATATATTGTTGATTTATAATGTAAGAAATATTAAATAAATAAGTGATATCAAAGGTTATATGAATATCTATATGTGATATCTATATAAGCATTGTTTCGGTTGAAGTTACGTTACGAGTAAGAGAACAAGTTATGAGGTAACAGCACGCATGAGAAGATATACCCTTTCACTTTGGCATTTCACTCTCGCGGGAATAGAATGGGACTATTCACTGTGAGAGAGTACGGGTTGACAACTAGCGAAAGTGTAAAAAAATAATTACGGAACATAAATTGTCGCCAAGTATATATAATATAAAGTTTTTTTCAAATTTTAAGTTTTTTATAGTTTATATTATGTTAAATTATGTTTAAATTTACTCATTGATTTATTATTATCTTTTTATTAAAATTTATTAAAAATATATTATTATTTATAAATAATAATAATATAATATAAATATATAATATATTTATATAATATATTTTAATTATATTAAAATTATATTATTTATTTATATAAGCATATTAAAATTTATTGAAAAAGAAAGAGAATACAAATTATTGAATATTACAAAATTAACAATTGCAATTTTTTTTTATTTTTATTTTTTTTTTATTACAATTTTTTTTATTATAATTGAATATATATAAAAACATATACATATGCACTAATAATTGAAAGTAAATTAGAAAGAGAAAATAAATTAGCTATGTTATGTTATATGATTGGATATATAAAAACGAACTAATTCGTTTTAGAAAATGATTATAAGTAATATATGATTATAAATATATGATTTGCAATTTAATTGAAAGACTTCGAAAAAAGATAAAAAATATCATTTAATTTTGTTAAAAACTTCATATCAATCAATTAAAAATAAAATAATACAACAACATTAAAAATTGCTGTAATAGTTTTTTAGAGATATAATAGATTTACAATAGATTTGGAATAGATTTACAATAGATTAATTTAAAAATATTAAAATATATTGGAAATCTATAACATTTCGATAATATCATTTTATGACAATGTTTGTCTAACTAATATGTCACGACAAATGTATTGCGAAAAATTGATTAAAAATTTATTAAAATCTTACTAAAAGTATTTAATATTTATTATTTATTTATAAATAGTATTAATAAATATTACTAGAAATCTATTAATAGGACAATTAAAAACTGATATTGATTATAAAATATTGTTTCTATTAATAATATACTTTTAAAAATTTTTTCTTATAAATAAGAATTAAAATCAATAACAAATTAAAATTTTAAAAATTATGTTATGAAAATTTAAGTAATTTTAAAAAAATCTTCTTTTAAAAAAGTTGAAAAATATTTTTTTAATCTAATTAATAATAAAAATTATTGATTATAAA
>NW_006264029.1:18523-24472 GCF_000469605.1 Apis dorsata
TTTGATTTACAAAATTATATAAAATTGTCGGTTAAGGTTTATTAAATTATAGGAAACTAAAGTTTGCATTAGACGAAACAAGAATAAAACAATAATAAAAGAATGAGATATAATTCTATCTCCGTTATTGTTATATTTTTATAACCGTATTACCATTATATTTTTGTCTCGTTTCATCTAAAGCAAACTTCAATTGCTTATAACTCAATAAATAAATCTTAATCGATATTTTTGTATATCAACTGTTGTATTTGTTTTGATTTCTTTCTTTCAAGATCTTCGAATTTATCAATATCCTGTGTCTATATGATTAATTATTCAATTTTAAAAATTTTCATTAATTAAAGAAGTTGAGAAAAATAAATATTGTTTCAAAATATAATAATAAATAGTTAATAATAAAAATTTTTAATTAGAACATTACATTATAACATTGTTCTTTATATCACATCTCATTATATATTAATTTTTAATTAAAAATCCAAATAATATAAGATATAATTTTATAAAAATGATATAATAATAAATTGAAAATAAATAAGCATTTAAATAATTTAATTTAACTATTTAAAATTTGAAAACTATTGTTAATTCAAAGAGGTTAAGAAATTTTTTGAAATATAGCTTTAATAATAAAACTTATCGTTGTAACATTGTACAGAATATTTTATTGTATATTAACTTTTGAAAAAGATTCGAATGTTTAGGATATAATTTTATAGAAATAAACCAATAAATTGAAAGTGAAAAAGCACTTGTGAAAATATGTTTCCGAAAATATATTCTACGTGATCAGCATGATAGTTGAAATACGTAACCATAATATATAACTTTTTCAGCCGAATCGAATCGCGATTAATATAACCTGCGCTAATATGTGCTAATCCAATGAGCTTGTACAACGAAACGTAATTGCCTTTTTTACCTCCTTCATAAGATTATGTAAGATGGAAGCAGAGCAAGTAAAAGACAGTACGCAAATAAATACTTATATGCGTATTTTAAAATACAAGAAACACTTTCGTCTCTTGTTGAACAGATAAGCTGAAGCAACAGCTTGCCAGTAGCAACAGTTTACTTTCGCTGCTTCTATCCAAGATCTATCCATATGACATCGCGTCGTTTCTAAATAAGGTCTGATCGGGATAGAAACGAGTTTCGTACAAGGTAATCTCGTTAATTAGATACCATGGTCCACATATCTAAGCTTCGAAAAGTGTGTTTATTCATTTGTGCCGGTTTCTCTTACTATCAATTTTTCTTTGTCAATTTGTATAGACTGAAAAAATATTTAAAGCATATAAAACCGGAGATTGAAATTCTACGATTCGAACAATATACATTGTGTACGAGTATATTGCATTTTATAATATACAATAGTATATTGTAATATATAGCTTGTAAATTATATATAAATTGAGATATTACATTTAAAATTGAAAAAATAAAATATAATTATTTCATATTTGTTTTCGTCATAATCAAATTTTAAAATTCGTTAGATACATATTCTTATTTATGTTTATAAATAAGAATATATCAATAAAAATTTGATATAATTTTAAAAAATAAAAAACATTAATTTCATTGGTTATTGATTAAATCTTATTTCTAATTATTCTTTATAATTATAATTTTAATTGGTTTTAATAATTATTAAAAACAAGATTTTCAGTATCGATTTCAATGACTTGTAAAATATATTGTAAAATTCAATATTTTGAACAACTTTTTTCTATAAATGTAATCACCGTTTAATTTTAGTTTCGAGGAAAAAAATTGTTGCTATTAACACATTAAATTTCGCATATACATATGTATCATTGATAGCATATGCGTCAGCATGCAATGACATATCAACTGTTTATATAAACACATCATGATGCGTTGGCATTCAAAATTTATAATGGAGCTAATATCACCATATTTATTACGTATTCATATAGAATTTAAATTCTTTCGAATCTGCAGAATGCAAAAATAAAATATAAAACATTCTTAGACGAAAATAAAATATAAAACAATTTCTGAGCATAATTATAATAATCGAAATTACAATATAAAATAATATATAAAATAAAATATAAAAAACATAAAAAATATCTATCGTTATAATTTTATTTCCATATTTCTATCAATTTTATACTTATAATTATGTAATATATAATATATTGACAACAAGATACGAATTTTCATAATACAATTTCTCTTATTTCTTATCAATTTACCAAATATATATTTATTTATATAATATAATTTTATAATATATATTTATTTATTTATATAATTATTTATATAAATAATTTTTATAAATTAAGAAGAAAAAAATTCAAAAAAATTTTTTGACCAATTTACTCACTATATATATATATTTGGACGCTGATTTGCAATGTATTTATAGAAACAATAGATAAGCGGTAGTTACAAATACATTGTCATGGATATATAAACGAAATTCAATGTAGCATTTTCTTTCAAATATTTCAAAAAGATTGAGTAACCTTTAGTAAGTAGCTATTATCTGTACAGGTATAGTAAAAAAATTCTTTAAAATATTGATTTCGACAATATATTTCAAGATTACTGAAATCTGAGAATTTTAGTCCAATAATTATTTTAATTTTTACTAATATTGTTTCTAGTCAGAAACAGAAATAGTATAGCGTAATATTAAGTAAACAAATTCAATCAAAATATATTCTTAATCAATTTTAATTTTCATTTTTTTGAAAATCCATTATTAAAAAATTTTATCCTATATTTTCGATATTTTATAAAATGTATTCTTTTCCCCCGATTATATTTTATATTATAAATATTAAATTATTTATTGATTATATTTATATACATGTATTACAAATTTTCATTTAAAAGAAGATTGTAAATTTCAGATATTTTTATTAATAATAATATAATTTTGATTTCACTTCTTTGAAATGAATGTTATCTTATTTTAATTAAAAAAGAATCTTTTTTTTTAGTTTATTTATTTTTAGCTTAAATAATCTGAATTATGGAAATTGTAAAAATAATTTTAAATAAATATAATTCAAAACTTTATGTTAATTCTGATTATTTCTAGATATTCTTTTGTTAAATATGATTTTTAAAGAAAATTTAAAAAAAAGCATTTTAACAATATCTTCTCAATTATCAGAAAAAAATGATGTAATTAATACAATTTAAATATCTGTAATGTTTCTTATATTATATTCTTGAAAAATTCATATGCTTTAATTATTAAAAAATTTAATAATATTAATTAATAATTTAATAATATTAAAAATTACTAAAAATAATAAAAAAATATTATATTAAAATATTTTCGTGTAGAAAGAGAATACAAATTTCAAATCATTTCTGATGTAATGTCATGCACTTTGGAAAAATGATCGGTCAGTTTTGAGAAAAACCGGTTTCTCTTTTATAAGAAGATACAGAAGAAGCTTGGAAATTTAGGCCCAAATATTTTGCGCGTCATTTTGGAATGTGAATTGCTTTCTGAAAGTAAAGATCTAGAAGAAACAGAAATGAACTGTTTCTTTTTAAGAGATTTCTTAAAATTTTCGTAAAAATTATAAAGAGAATTTCGACATAAACATTCGAAACTTAAAATTTATTGATTGTATCTCGCATTTTAATTTGCGCATTAATCAATACGATTAATTAATTTCGAAGGTAAAAAAAATTAAAAGTAAAAAAATTAATAAAGTGACAATTAATATTTTATATTTAATTAATTAATTAATTAAATTATTTAATTTATAAAATGTTATCAATAATTTTACTATATATTATGAGATAACATGTACAATTAATTTGCTAAGTATAGCCATCATCAATTAATAATAAATCTCAATGTTAGAACAGATTTAAATCCATAAATCGATAAATAAATATACATATGCAATGAGTATTTTAATACATAGTCATATAGATAAGCAATTAGAAGCAAATACATATAATGAATGAATTATCGAAATTGTTTCATATTAAACAATTCTAAACGAAATATGAAAAATAATATAGACAATTTGTTATGCTACACATACAAACCTCTATAATATATTCAAGAACGAAATTTATAAATTAGTAATCAAAAATAAAGAAAATAAAGAATATTTAAATAAATATCAAGCAATTTTGTATGTTTGTTTCGCATGTATGTTTCTCTTTATTTTTCAAAACATTGGTAATATAATAATTATTAATATTTCTCAATAGAATCATAAATAATATGTTTTACAAAACATTAAATGAAAAATATAGAATAAAATTTATAACTTAAAAAAATTGAAAATTCGTTAAATATACTAATGTCTGATTATTTTTTGATGGTATATTTTATTTTTTATTTTTATTTTTTAATTAATATTAATTTTTTAAAAAAGAGAATTTATTAAATAATTTTATTTTATACTTTTCTGTTTATTTGTTCTCGTGAAAATAATCTCTTCTTTCCTTTTTTACTTTTATATATAAAATTATTCTCTAGTTGTTTTATCATGAATTTTATCTTGTTATATATATGTATAAGTACTTACATTTATTCATAATAATACAATAAAATAATATGTATTTTGTAAGAATGAATTATTTATGTATTTTAATTTGTATTTATTTTGTTGTTTATAATTTATATAAAAGCTTAATAATCTTTAATTTAAAATATGTAGACAATTAGTGATTCTTAAAAAATTTTAGAAAATAAAAAAAATATTATTTTTATTTTTCAGTCTCCAAAAATATTTATAATAATATTTATAATAATTTTTAAATATAATCGTATTTATAAATCCACGAATTTTAAAAGCAAGTTACATATAAAGAGCATATAAAGAGCAAAAAAAATTTTTAAAGATGAAATATCGATAATCTAGTTATTCATTCAACGAATTTCTAATGGAACAGAAACTAATTAAAAAAATAATTGTGTTTACACAATTTTATTAGCGACAATAGATTAATCATAATAAAATGTGAAAAAAATATTTCCCTTTTATTTTTCCCTTTTTTTTAATACCTAATTCCCTAAATTTTTTCCTTTTATTTAATACAAGACCAATTATTAAGATAATTTTAGTAATCTAATTTCAATAATACAATTCAATATTAATGAAAATTAAATATTTTAGAAATATTTTAACATTATATATATTAAATAGTATTACAAAATTGTATTATTTTAGATATTCAATACATTAAAAGCTACAAAAAGCTTTCTTTAAATTGATATTTTATTAATATTATATAATAATTTGTCATAGAATGTTGAATTCGTTAAAAGTAATCATTAAACGAAAATTATAATAATAAAAATAATAAAATATATATATTAATAATTATAATAAAAATTAAAAAATATATATTTTTAAGAAAATCGTATTATATAATAGTAAAACTTTGTTTTTTTTTTATATAAATTTATTCACTTAGAAGATAAGTGAATAATGTAAATTACATTTACATTCCGTATTTTCTATATTATTAAGAAATATATTTATGTATAATAAATAAGTTTCATTAATTTGGTTTTTATATTGTAATGATTTTCGATTATTTATGAGAAAAAGTATAAAATTAAATATGTATATAACGTTGAATGCAATGACAACTGTCTTATGTAAAGCGTATTTACGTCGAATCATGTAAAAATGACTCACTATGTTGTTATGTAGCATACATTCTCATGTTATGAATGAAACGATTCTATAAGCTCAATGTATTTATCAAGAATTGTCTTCTATTCTATATCTACAAGAATCTCAATCGTATGATCGTATAGATTCAAATGATTTCTACTTTCTATAATCATTCTATCATATTCGATTACATTTATATTGTAGACTTTCAATCGATT
Source organism: Apis dorsata (assembly GCF_000469605.1). Lineage (NCBI taxonomy): Eukaryota > Metazoa > Arthropoda > Insecta > Hymenoptera > Apidae > Apis > Apis dorsata. The sequence continues at coordinate 24,384 of NW_006264029.1, forward strand.
TTTATTGATATTATCTTTCAGATATCAAATTCATAAGGATTATGAATGTAATTATAAAATATGTAAATATAGATTTTAAATAATAAATA
>NW_006264029.1:24786-31027 GCF_000469605.1 Apis dorsata
TTTGCAATCGTTTATAATATATATTTAACCATCCATCAGTGAATAGTAAATCTCGCGAGATTATCGCATTTGTGTTTCTGTAAAAATTTTGTAAAAAGATGATGGAAAAATGAATAATATAACACTCTCGTGTAAAAATTTATTTTATAATTTAAACGAAAAGCGAAATTGTTGTTGTTGTTATGGATCAAAAATGTTTAATGTATACATCAATTTCATTATCGCCTTTAAAAATTAAAAACTATAGTATATATTGTATTTATTATATCGAATGAAAAGGAATTTCAATATCCACATCATCTCAAACAAATTAATATTACTCAAGAATTTTTTGTTTTGTTTTATTTCATTCTAGCCTTCATCTAGTATTTCTTAACATACTGACAGAAACTTCATTGTCAAGAAATAAATGCACCGTCTCTGTCGGCGTACATTATTTCATTTGCGAATGAATCATCGATCTGAATGGGCATTCAACAGTATTCGTAGAAAATCAAAATTTCACAAAAACCATTTGATTTCTTATTATTTTTTATATCATTTTTTCTGAATTTAAATCCAATTACATACTATGAAGCTACATGCATAAACAACGTTGTTTGACCAAATTAAAATTAATTTTATTTTTTTCCTTAATTACAATATTACTATATACGTACATTAAATATATGAAATAAAAAATATTTATTAAATTATATTATTTTATTTGTAAATTTTATATTTAAATATGAATCAAACGAATCAGGAAAATAATAATTTATTATTTATTAAAAATAAAATTTCGTCGATATATTTTTAAATTATTCGCATTTAATTTCATATTAATTGCGAAATAATTATTATGTAAAAGAAATAATTGTTTAATTCTAAACATCAAAATAAGAAAATAAAATGATAAGATTAAAAAATACATAAAAATAACATGCTAAAAAATATAAAATGTTAATACATTAATTTTCATTATTTGTATTATCGAATAATTTGTCATAAATTAAATATTATAATATATTTCGACGATACACATCTATTTTGTATAATTTTTATAATTCGTGTTTTTACATTCCATTGATTATATTAATAAATTAATATAGTCTTAATAAATGATTCGCATATGTGATTTCGACATGTAATTAGTTTTTGAATGAAATTTTATTCCGACTATACAACATGTAATTTGAGAATTATTCTCAACAGAATTTTAAATAATTAAATTGATTGAATTACAAGATCACTTAAGCTTCAAATTATCACATCAAACTCCATAATTAACAATCATGTTTTTGAATAATTATCCGTTGTCACCAACAGATGATAAATGTCACGTTTCAAATCACTCGAACGTCTAATTATATGACAAATGTATCCATTGGTATGCATAACTACTTTGCAACGTACTCAACTTTCAAACTGACAGAAATAACAAGAGCATGATTTTTGAGTCATAGACATGACATTTGATAAGAGCAGATCGCTTTACAAAACAATGATTGTAATTATTTATGAAAATAGTTAGTAGTTGAAAACGATAATATAGCAAAAGAGTAAAAACAAAAACGAAAAATATTTAAAAAAAAAATAATTTAAAAAAATTTTAAAAAAAGTATTTTTTTTCAAATTTTTATTTTATTTTTTTTCAATTTTTATTTTATTTTTTACACTTTTAGATATTTTTAATATTTAAAATTCGTAAAATTATTTTAATACTGTTAAAATTTACAGAATCATTGTTAAATATATCTAATAAAAATCTAATTAATACTATTTTGTAGATTTTAATGAAAAATTGATATTATAAAAAGAAAGAATTAAAAAACAAATTTTTTAAATTAGAAATACAATATAAGTGAATATATAACTACTTTATAAAATTGCAAATTTAATTCTATTAAATATTACTTTTCGAATTAAAAGTTTTTGAAATTTTTGAAATATGAAAATTTACTATAAAAGAATTCAAGTCAATATACTTTATGTATATTATATATATTTATTATTATAAATATATAAGTTAACGTTAAATTATATAAGAAGAAAAGTTAAATTATTGAAATAATAAAAACTTCTTCTGTCTAATATTAAAATATAATTCGCAATTTATTTTAATAATCGTATATATTACAAAAATTATTTTAGAATATATGAAATTATGATTTTCATTATAATTAAAATAAATCAATAAATATACATATAACAAAAATATAGTATAATTTGAATGTAAGAAAAAAATTTCAAGAATAATCTATGGTAAAATATTTATCATATTTTTTGTTTGATAAATTTTTTACAATAAAAAAAAATGTAAACTTACCGTAAATACGAGGATAATCCGTACGTAGCCGAACGTAGGAATTCTGCTTTTCAGTCAAAAAATCCTTCAAATTCAGATGTGCACTGTATATTTGTGGCACATATCACACGAAAGTGAATTGAGGAGCAAAAATAAAGGCAAATGAAAATTTTTGTTATGTTGATAATTAGTAGATGAAGATTTTTTTTATTATAGTCACGTTTGTCTTTATTCAGCTTCTCTGTTTCACCATTTAGCACATTTAAGGGCACATATGAACGATCGATTTCTTAACATATACACGTAACAATTATCATTGGTAATTACGTGCCTACCCCTTAGAAAGTAATCGTTAGGTTAGGTCGCCGGTATATCGAGACGCACTCATAAAACTGCCAATTAAGAATCCAACTTTTGTTCACCCTTGTTCAAAACTTATTTGAATTCACTCAAAGTGATTTGAAAACATAAAAACGAAAGCACTTTGAAAAACACACACGCATGGGATGCCTATTTTACTCTTACATTGATTTTAGCGTTAACGTATTTATACGATAAAACTTGCATTGATTTTAGCGTATAAATGATATATGGAAACAATTTATAATGTACCGTACACAAATTGAACTGATTTTAATAAAAAATTTCGATAAGAACAGAAAATTTTCTTCACTTTTTCCACTCAAAATTTTCGATCAATAATAATTTCTGACACAAGCACAATATTATTGTTACCTGTCTTTTTTCTTTATTTTCACCGGCAAGCCGGTTCATGGATATATGCTTCTTTTTTGCTCTTTGAAATTTTACTCTTATCCTTCTGTTCTTTGTTCCTCACGGCTCGGCCGCTGCTACGTGACTGGCCGATTGCTAGACACTTATGCTACACGAGGCGCGCCGAAGGCAAACGAAGGGGGACCGACGGTTCGTCGATCGGAAACGACCCTCAGTTGAGGGAGCCTTCCTTTGTTCAGGCGAGATTGTGTAGCATGGCTTGTAATATACTTTCTCTCTTTCTTTCACTTTTTCTTCTCTTTTCCCCCTTCCTTCTATTTTTCACGTTCTGTTCGTTTTTCCACTTTTATTTCTTTCTCTTCACACATCCACGATAATTTTTTCTTCTCTTTCTTGCTCAATTGCGATTCCTATCTCATTACTCTCTCTCTCTTCCTCCCTCTTTCACTCTTTTTCTCCCGCTTCACTACAGTACGAAGGATTGTACGGTCTATTAGTAACTAAAACTACAGCAATGATCACACATAGCGTCTCGACATTGGTAACGACAACGAAGCGTTGGCGAAGGTGATGGCACCGGTGGTGGAATGATGGCGTTGGTGGTGATAGCGGTAGTGGTGGTGGCGACAGCGACAGTGGTGGTGGTGGCGACAGTGACAGTGGTGGTGGTGACGACAGCGGCAATGGTGGCGGTGGTGGTGGTGGAAGTAGTGGGGTAGTGATGGCGTTGCTATCCCTTCTCATTTGACGAGGGTGGAAGAGATGTATAAATATAACTATTACCACCGGTTACTACTTCTCTTGTTACCCTTGGAGAACAGTATTCTGCGCAATCCTACCATATAGTATATATTCTCCCCACGTTTCACCCTGCCATAAACTGATAGTCATCATAACGGATGCATGAATTCAAAGAAATCGGTTGAAAATTATTCACCATGTAGTTTAAGTGCCATTGACTGCTTTTATAAGGACTCGACAAATGCCTGTGATTAAATTTATAACTATCTATAATCATTCAGATTTATTCATAAAATCTATGTAGAATTATATAATTATGAAATCAATTGATGTATATATATCAATGACTAATATCTAATCGTGCGTATGTTTAATAATATATAATTTATATGTATTTAAATGTAATTTATATGTATATAAATATCCGAATTAAATAGTTTAAAACATTATTTTTATTAACAAAAATTACAAAAAATTATAAAAGAATATAAAAAAAATTTTTCTATAATAAATATTGAACTATTATTTTTTTTTTTTTTACTTTCATCATTTGTATTACTGTAAATAATATATTAAATATATTAATTATATAATATTATATTAATAAATTATATAATATTATATTAAATAAATTTAAAGTATTAATTTAAAAAATTAAATAATTAAATATAATTAAAATAACAATAATAAATTGAAACATTTTTATTTATATATTTTTTTCTGAAAAAAAAAAAAAATAAAAATATCGAAAAATATTATTGCTGTTCTTAAATAACAATTTTTTAAATAATAATTTATATATTTTGGAATACAATACATATATAACATTAATATACATAGAAAATATTGCAAAATTTTAAAATTGAAATAATGTAACAATTTGTCAAATAAACAAATAATAAGCTATAACGATATGAAAATATCTTATTAAAAAAAAATAATTAGAATTTTAAAATAAATTTAAAATTTAATTAAATTTTTATACTATATATAACAAATTATTTTATACTATATATATTATATTTAAATATTTAAAATTATTTTATTGTTATTTTAAACAATATTTTTTTAAATAATAATATTCAATAATAATAATTTCAAATCATTGTTTTCTAATAAATTAGCACATATTTTAAAATTAGTTAGATATTTTTAACTATTAGAATTTTTATTTAAAATTATAACACATTTTAATTTTATTATTATAAAATAAAATTTATTGTAAAATATTTATAATATTAATATACTTACAAATTTTAAATATAATGATTTATGCTCATTGATAATTGATTAGTTTGTTATTTTTATTTATCATTACAATTATTAACCAATTAATTTAAAAAATAAATATAATTTATAATATACATTTATACATATACGTATTTGTTCAAATTATTCAGAAATAATATAATATCAATTTCAATTTATCAATTTACATCGATTTATATATTTAAATTACAAAGAAACAAACATGTATAATATAACGTTAACTATATTAATCAATGTAAAGTTTTTATAAATTGTCATATAAATATATTATATTATAATATTATGATATAATTTATTATTATTATTATTATTAATTATAATATTATAAAANTTATATAATTATTTAATTTATTTAAATAAGAAATGAGCATTTCTCTATTTATTTTTTTGCTACTGTATATTATAATCATATTATTTATACAAATGGAATATAATTTTAGAAATATAATAAGGAGATTAATTATTAAATAAATTTCATAATCCATGGTTAAATAGTTCTGTGATCAACAATATTATATTATATTATATTATTATATTATATTATTAATTTATATTTTATTGTTGTTAATAAATAATTTCTTATTTTCGTATTTTTTAATCTTTCAATTTTACAATTTATCAAATGTATATCAGAAAATAGTTGATTTTTCAAAAAAATAGTAGTATTATGAGTATTCATAAATCTTTTAATTCATTTGTAAAGTCCATTTTGTTTTTCTTATAATATCGCGATTATAATTTTTTATTATTATTTAAAGAAGCAATATTTTATCGAAATAAAATAGTCAGGTTTCTCGTGAATATGAACGTCTGGCTGAAAACAAGTAATCGTGTCGGCGTGTGCCACGCCGGAAAACAGCTGACTTGTATTTTTTCGTTAAAGAAGCAGCTGGTCTTCAAACCCGTAAGCCAAGAGTCGTCTGCGTTCCTTATACCGGGTGCTCCTTAATTAACGATTCAAGTTATATATGTATTTATAAGTATGAGCAAATATTTGATCATAGAATCTTATAGAAAACTTTTATAAATATAAAATATATTTATTATTTATATAAATTTTTATAAACATTAAATACATAATAATTATATCAACATGTAAAAAATATCATTATCATCGTAAATAAATAAAATTATTAATATAAAATTTAAAACAAATTCAAAAATATATAGAATTAATAAAAGAAGAAAATTGTTAGAATTCGTGAATAT
>NW_006264029.1:31092-31300 GCF_000469605.1 Apis dorsata
AAGATATTTTAAAAGACAGGAGTTAGTAGAAAAATTAGAAAAAGAAAAATTTTAATTATTACTAAACATAAAGTTACTATATAAATAATTAAGATAATAATTATTGAATGTTTGCAAAATTTATGTTCGTAATAATATTTTAATATTTTTTGTGTTTTATATATATTAATTTATTTATTTATATCAAATAATATTATATATATATATA
>NW_006264029.1:31870-33936 GCF_000469605.1 Apis dorsata
AAAAAAAAAATATTTAAAAAATAATAATATACAATTTAAATCTTTAATCTTACAATGTAAAACATAGTGCACATCATTATGAGTTTTCCATTTAATTTTACTATTTAAATTTGATATTATTCCCATAATAAAAAGTTTGGAACGTTGCATGCATAGAAACGAAAGAAAAAAGCAATAAAAGTGTCATTCTGCTAGTCAATAATTAACGAAAGTTCCAGAGTTTCAATCGTTATTTTTGTGCGTGCCATTCTTTTTACTTATTTAACTTACTTAAGAATTGTTTTCAAGAAAAGATATCGAAGAAAAGTTTTTATTATCAGTTCATTAATTTTATTATAGAATTAAAATTAAAACAAAAAACTATAAAGAAAGAAGTTATATTTATAAAAGATAAGATAAAAGAATATAATAAAGTATTAAGTACTTTCATTAATTATTTATTTATTTTCATTTATTAATTATTTATTTTGTCTATTTATTAATAATAATCTTATTTATTATTAATTATTATTATTATTACATTATTATTATATAAACACATATAAAATTTATATGTATGTAATAATTTTTTTAACAATGTTTATATTATGAATGAAAAAGAAAATTCAGAAAGAATATTCTTTTCTCATGATTTTTCTTCACTTAAAAAATTATAATTAAATAATGATTGATTCCGTTATCACATTATTTTATATAAACAATATATTTATTGTATGTACAATTATATTTATTGTATGTTGTTCTTTTTTAACGAAATAAAGTATTAAAAAGTAATTAAATTTTTTTAAATTTGTTCAATAAAGATGTTTTATATTATTCTTCATTTTTTCTTTTTACGTAAAATATAAGAAATATGCAGATTATTATTGAATTGATGATATGAAATGAAATAGAATAAATCTATATAAAAAAAATAGAAAATCGAAAATATAGAATGATATTTTTTTCGTATGAAAGATAATTTTCGAATAAATTAACATAAAGATTAGTTAAATACATGTATATTTGATTATACTATAGATTAGTTTTTATTGCATTCATATAAATGAACTTTAAGCATATCATGGCTTGTTATTATTTCCAAGTCAAACTTTCAATCTTTGTTATTTTAGTGATCGAAAACGCAGATGTTTGCTCGTTTATTTGAATCAATCCTCTATCTTCTATCACATGTTGCGATTTGGATAATTTCTATATAATAATAATTAACAGTCATAAATGCATGTACATATAATGCGAAAATCATATCAATGTATTCTACATACCATATATCATTATTAATAGAACGATAATTGAAAATTTAACACGAATTAATAATAAGCTATGACATTGATAAAACTCATATATACAAATGTAACAAAAACTTGTCTACAATATAACCAATAATGTATTTATAATAGTTAACAAATCTTTAAAGTATACATTCTGTATATAAGATTTTCTGTATATTCTTGGAATATCTTTAAGAAGTTGATTCTAGATACCAAAACAAGATAATATACCATACAAAAGATAATATACATAAAAATCGGTTGAATATTTGTTACATTATAAATAATATAAATTTATGACATAAAACAAAACAAAAACAAAATGGCAACACGTAACAGAGTAATTTCATATTATTTTTATCTCACTTCATCTTGAGTTCAATGTGAATTTAAATTGTTTATAAAATCTCAATTTTGTATATCAATTTTTCTTTTTATATTGGTCTTTAGAATTAATCCTCCAGAATTAATGCTTCATGAATATATTAATATTTTGTATACCATATTATATTTATATATATAAAATATGAATATATAAATTTTATAAAATTTAATTAGTACATAAATATAGTTTTTAATATTACAATTTATGAACTACAATAAATCAAATTCTTGGAAAATTTTACGTACTTAATTTCTTTTACAATCGTATATAAGTATACATACTTATATTATATTCGAATGATTTTATAATCTATATGTTATATATTAGATTTATGTTATATGTTATATATATATATATATATATATATATATGTTATATGTTATATATATATATGTTATATGTTATATATA
>NW_006264029.1:33995-34439 GCF_000469605.1 Apis dorsata
CAGGTAATCAATATAAGGAATCGTTGGTTTTATTAGCGTATTTATCCATGCAAAAAATCGGATCATTATATTCTTACAGCGATTAAACACAGTTTTTCATATGATATGTTAAATTTATACAACTGATAATAATCCTAAAATCGATATAATTCGTCAACAAATTTTAGTATACCAGCATGATATAAAATGTTATTTTGTTAAATTTTTTTCGTTTTTTCTGTTAATAACTTTATTATTTTTTGTTCAAACTTTAAATGATTAGATATAAAAAATTATATAAAAATTAGAAATTATTTTTCTAAAATTTATTATTTAAGAAAAATTAATTATAAACAAAAAAAATATATATACTTTCTAAATATATTATATATATTAATATACAATATATAATTAATTTTATTAATTATATATTATTGTTATTATATTATTATTATAATTATTATA
>NW_006264029.1:34799-37679 GCF_000469605.1 Apis dorsata
ATTGATTATTAGAATTTTTATTAGAACAAATTTAATAACATTTAATTTAATTAATAATAACATTTTTTATCAATAATATATTAATATTAATGAAATATTAATATTTAAATTCATTGAAGAAACTTTACAAGTAAAATAATTTAAGATTTACTAAAAATAAGAATTTTTAAAGATAAGAAGAAAAATGTACAAAAATATAAGTATTAAAGAGCAAATTCTTCATGAAGAAGAAATTAATTTTTTTTTTATTAAAATAATTATTTACAATACTTGTAAATATAATGTTGTTTTTTAAGAGATGAATTATAATAAAAAATTTTATAATTTTAAGTAATTTTTTTTTATCGTTGCAAAAAATTTAGAAAGAATATATAAAAAAATTTATATAGTAATTTATCATGACAGTAAATATATTTAATAAGCACTTACTTTACACAAACTGTTTCATTAAGTCTATGCACAGCTTAAAGAAATAAAAAATAAAATTAAATTTCATTAGACAAAATTAAATAATTTCGAATGATGCATTATATGCACTATAATGAATATATTTTGATGATTCTAAGATTATTTTTAATTTTTTAATGGAATTATTGGATTTTATATGCCAATCAATGTGATCTTCTATTTCCTGAAAAATGTTTTATATTGATATTAATATATTCATCGTCGAAAATTAATTAGTTTAAAAAATATTTTAATTCTAAGTTTGTAAATTTTAGCATGTAAAATATAAAAAAAGAAAGAAAGTAATATGTTTTTCTTGTTTTTCATAAGTATATGAAATTAAATTAGTTAATTGATTTTTGACATAAGTATATATCAAAAATTAATACTCTCTTATAAAGAATAAATGAATATTTTAATTAGCATATAAAAATATATATAATTTCATTTAAAAAACAAAGATAACTTTGAAATTTTTCCATTTTTGAATCAAGCATATAATGACATATATCATATAATGTATTATTCAAAACTATTTAATTTTATGTTTTAAATGAATTTCATTAAAGTTATTTTATCTATCATTTAAAAACTAGATTCAATTGTGCGAGATTCAATTATCTTATATAATTTTTTTTAATAATGTTTCGTTACTAATTTTTCAATATTTAAAATTATCACATGAGTAAATATAAATTGCAAAGAAGAATAATCTTCCTTAAAAATCAAATTATCAATATTCGATACAACGAAAATATGCAAAAAAGGAATTTAGAAAATTTTTTTTTTAGAAGGACAGCTGTAAATATTTCAAAGATGTGTAAATTTGTTAGATTTAGTATTACATTTACAGTATTAGTATTATATAGTATTTTTAGAATATAAAAAAACTATAAATTTTTTTTCTAACACAATTGAAATTATTTAGAAAAAATAGTTTGACATTCGACAATAAAAAAGTTAATGATTTTATTTATTTAATAATGATTATCTATACAAAATATAAAAAATCAAAAAATAAAATCACGTTTCGTAAGATAAATAATAATGAATATATAATTCTAATAAAATATGTAAAATATGTAATTCTAATAAAAAAACTTATTACAAAAAAGTAATTAACACAATTAATTTTATATAATATATTAATATATTAATTTTATATAATTTTATATTAATATATATTATATTATTACTGCTATAAAGCTATTAATTTTTTTATATAATATTATATTATATTACTGTTATTTTAATGAAATTCCACTATGTTCTATTAATATTTTAATATTAATATTTAAAATTATATAATATTATAATATATATTATATATATAATATATAACATAGTATACTTACATTAAAGTATACTTCTTGATAAAATAATACAATTTTCAATCTTTTTCAAAATTATTGTAATATATATAAAAATTTTACATACACTTATAAAATATTTTTTCCTTAATAATATAAACGAATATTGTTAATATATTGATTGGTATATAAAAAAATATCCAATAATTTAATTAAAATTTTATAATCTTATTATAAAATAAAAATCAATAATTATATTTTAGAAAAGAAAATTTAAAAAATATATTTCTTTTCATATTATATTAATTATATATTACGTAAATCTTATAAATAATCATTAATAAAATTAACAAAACTTTTTGAAAACTAATATGCATAATCGATAATTTAAAATATACTTAGATTTTTAAGATATATATATATACATAAGAATTGTTTAGAATGAATAATTTGCTAAACATATCAAGTTAATCGATTATAATTTCACTCATTGAATAATTGCATGAATGGTTAAATATATATATACATTTATATATCCATGTATATATTTATTTCCTAAGTAGCAAGACTGTTACGAGAAAAGTAAAAGGAAAAAGATAAATAGAAAATAGGACTATCAATAGTAAGAGTGAAAATGACCGTGTTGCTTTGACGATTTTTCTTGTGATGAAAACAAATCAAGGTTACAACACTTTCTTGCGTCGTTTGTAAACTCTAATTTCTTGTGCAATTCATTCTGCCAAATAATCATTAGATAAGTTTTTATATAATTTCAATGAACAATAATTTGAATTTTTAATTTTTTTTTTTATTCTTTTTTTTATTTTTTTTTTATAAATTGAAAATAAAAAATTATTTATCCTTAATATAGTAATTATATTAAAGAAACAAAAATTTTAATTATATTTACAAATAATTCTTTATATTAAGCATTTATATTTGAAAAAACATTGAAGATAATAGGAAAATCGTAATTAATACCATTATCATATTATATTAATTCATTAATTTTTCTCTGATGAAAATTAAAATTAAATAAAATTTTATTTTGATATATTTTATGATAAAAACAATAAAATATATTTATATATATTTATTTATATATATTATATATAAATTTAGT
>NW_006264029.1:37948-42681 GCF_000469605.1 Apis dorsata
AATAATAATAATAAAATGAATATAACAAACATAATAAACATAAAAAAATATAATAGAAATATTTGAAATTTTTATTATGTATGAAAAATTTTTATTTTTTTCATATATAAGTCTATATATTGGTACTTTCTATTAATTACTAAGAAACTAATGATTAAAAAAATGACAATATCAAAATTATGAATAATCATTATACAAATAGTAAATCTATGAATAATAATTTAATTCAAAATGATTATGATTAATGACATGAATAAAGATATTAAAAAGTGTTTTTACAAATTTGATGAATTAAGACAAATTTAAACATATATGATATATATATACATATACATGCCTTTAAATTATCAAAGAATATTTGTTCAAAAGATATGCATCCTGTTTTACAATTGTGATCAAGGAAGATTAGTTATTAAAAATTTCGACATTTCATATATAAGTATTTATTTTGTATATCTCTAATTTATTATTACACATATAACTATATATATATAATATATAATATATAACTACATATATAAATACTAAAAAAATCTTCTTATATTATAAATAATAAGATTTAAAAATTCTAAAATTATTTTTATGCGCTGATAAACTATTTACATTATGCAATATATATATAATTATTTTTGTATTATTGTGTAATATATGTATTGTAATGTTTCTCAACATACTAAAAAACTTTTAAAAAAAATTTTTTGATATCTATATACTTACAAAATATTTAATCATTTTAATTCAATTAATAATAAAACATTCTATGTAATATTTAATAATAAAATATTCTATTTTAATATTTAATTTATTAACATAAATAAAAATTATTCATTAATTTTATATTTTAATTTCATTTCTAATTTTTTGTATGATAGTTTTAATTTATCTATCGGTTTATTCAATCTTGTTAAAATTTTTTATTTTTATTTTAAAATTAAATTTTTTTTATTTAAGTTAAAATGAAATTTATAATTACATCAGAATTACAAAAGGCTTCGTAGATTTTTAAAATAGTATTGCTATTTCTTCAAACATTGTAGGAAAAGTCAGCATAGATTGATTATTTTTTTTTTTTTCTTGAAACAAATTTCATACTTGCAACAAACTATAAAAGCATGTTAACTGTGTAAGAGAGAATTTGAGATAGAGTTTCAGAGAATCAAACGCTTTTTGCTTTTGGGCATGTACATGAAACTAAAAGCTGACGAGAATAACGAGAAGAACGTTTATCGCTCTGATCCGTCACTTCCAACGCACATGCTGAAGAAATTAAAATTTTTTGTCCATTTCTTCGAACGACTAGTCACCATCTACAGCAGACCGTCGTGGGATCCCAACAAAAAGAAAATAAAAACGAGAAAACGAAGAAGCGTCTGACGACATCGCTGCACGATACTTTCAGAATTCATTAATGGAAATTCTACTCACCAGTACCGCTGTTTTTGACCATTTCTTCCTTATTTTCTTCCAGTAGTATCCAGAAAAATTTTAGAATTAAAGAGAATTGTGATACATACCTATATATGAACAGAAAGAGAAACACGATTTGAAAGTACATAATTAAATATTGATCAGAATTTTTGTAATTTTATGTTTTAGAGTTTAATCTAAGATATTAGATTATTCTGTCAAGATATTTTATTTTTCTAAAAAAAATTAAACTTTTGATAAACTAATTGATTCAAAAAATTAAATGTTATTCTTCTAATAAATGAATATTTTAGTATCTGAAAAATAGATATAATTTATTTGAAAGAAATAAAAATTTGAAAAAAAATATTTAAGTTTAAAATTGAATATATAAGCGATATACAATAAATTTTTTATTTAATTTTACATTCCGAGAACTTTAAATATATTTTCTTGAAATAACATTTTCACATATATATGTAAATTCTTTCTTTATATAAAAATTTGGACTAATATTCTTTAATATATTTTGATATCGGATTTAATTTTTGTTAATAATGAATCATAAAATGAATTTTTTTCTTCTAAATATCTTTCAAATATCTTCTTAATTATCTTCTATAATCTATATCTTCTAATTTACTTTTCAGTTAGCTATCTCATTATTTTTCAACTGAATGAAATCCTATAATCGATATACAATACTTAAATTTATTTAATATTTTTCAAAATTTATTTAAAAAAAAATCTGTTGATTTTTATTTTTATTTATAATATAATTATTAGTAAAAATATATATGTCATTTAAAAATAAATTTCTCAAAATATTTCTCAAAGTATTTTTAAAAATATTAAAACGTTTTAAAACTTTCTTTCAATTTTAATAAATATTTTTAAACTATAAAAATTGTAATTCATTTTCATATATATATACATGTATATACATATATATATATAAGAAAAATAAAACTAGTAAAATCAACAAATATTGTTTTTTATACATTTTTATTTCATAAAAATTTTATTTTAAATATTATCAATTTTTCAATTTAAATATTATCACGATCATATGGCTTTGATAAAATTTATATATATTATAAATCATAAATTATACATATTATCATTATATCTACAAATTTATAAATATATATATATATAAAACTGATGTCATCATTTTATTTCAGATTTAAATATTTAAATTTAATCAATATAACATGTTTTCTATGTTTTTACGAATATAAAGCATGAAACAATAAACCGCGGTTTTACCATGGAATTGCAATTGACGTATTTCCGGGTCGAAAACAATCGCCCAATCACGCCTTAACCGTCTATGTACTTCCGCTCTTCAATTACTCGATCACTGGGCTTTAACAAGAGATGTGAACACGAGATTGTTTCGAGAATGGTGAAATTTACATCGTACGAAATGAACGTATTCGAATGTATATTTATATTTCACAAAATCAAATTTCCAAAAAATACAACTGACATTTTAGTTTTGATGATTAATATCTTTAATTTATTAATCACAAATTGTTCAAACATTAAAAATATTTAATTATACAATTATTATTACAATATTACAATAAATGATTCGATTCTTACCTTTTGTATTATGTTGCAACAGTTGTCAAATAACCCGGTAAACTTCCAATGTGATATCCTTGAAGGTTAGGTTTTCGCCGGTTCGAATATATAAACATATAATTTTTTTAATTTATGTTTTTCTATTTTGGTATGTTATAAATTATTATGTTATATCGTTTTACATATCGATAAACAATATTATACACATGTAATACACATTTTAACCATAAAATTAAGTGTCAGATTTTACTTCACGCTACGTACGACTCGATGTTATTCGTAAACTTTCGTGTCTGATTCGTGCAATTCCGTCATTTCTCGGCCAGGTACGTGTCTCGATAGATAGTAAACTACAGTTTCAAGAAGGTAAAGATTTTAAGAAATGGTTAGAATACTTAGATAATATACTATTATTATGTTTTTATTTTGTTATTAGTTGTTATTTTTATATTTCATTATTTAACATAGAAAATTATTGTTTAAACAATAATAGTTATTATTGTTTAATATAATAATAATATAATATAATAATAGTAATTATTGTTTAAACAAAAATATTCTTTTAAAAGTAACATAATTATTAAAATAGAAAGAGTAATTATAAAATATTTTTTTTAATAAGATATACTCGTGATATTAACATAATTTATAAAATTTTTAATAAATTGCGAAAATATTAATTATTTGTTTCTAAAACATTGACGATGAAAGATAATATTTCTACATTTTTATTCTTTACATTTTTTTTGTACAGTTTTGTTTCTATAAATTTTTGTAAAAAGTTATATTAATAAATTTATATATATATTTCAAAAATATATTTATTATTTCTGATAACGTATATTTTATGTATTAAAATAGATAAAATTAAAATATAAATTCTTTGCG
Source organism: Apis dorsata (assembly GCF_000469605.1). Taxonomy (NCBI): domain Eukaryota; kingdom Metazoa; phylum Arthropoda; class Insecta; order Hymenoptera; family Apidae; genus Apis; species Apis dorsata. Next base: position 41,834 of record NW_006264029.1, read on the forward strand.
ATAAAAAACTATATAATTTTTGATATTTTATAAATTGAAATTTTTATCTGAATGTAGAATATTTCTGAATTCTAATACCAATGCTAATATTATTTAAATATAAGAAAAATAAATAAAATAAAATATAATAATAAGAATAAAATCATGATTAATTAGAAATCATAATGAAATTTTAATGATTTATATAAAGAAAACATAATGGATTATGTAATATATGTAATAAGTAATTTTTTTTTAATTTTTAGCAGAAAATCTTCTTATATTCCGGAAAATTTCAGTATTTCTTTTTTATTTTTATTTTTTATTTTTATATGCAATTGAGAATTTGAGAATAATATTTTAAAAAATGGATATAATATTTTTGAAAAAATGATCTATAATTCATATAAAAATGTATATATATAACCCATTATACTCTATATGTATACAAAATTTAATCAAAATCAAAATTATTAGATTAAGTATTTTTTTTGTATATAGTAGATACATAATAAATATAATCGATTTCTTTGATTCAGTGTAATTTCAACTCGTGTCATATAATTACAATAATAATTCAAAATTTAATTCTAATATATATTTTTATTGTATTTTTATTAATAATTTATAAGCATTTAAATATTTTTGTAATTCATTACAATTATTTATAAATAAAGAAGATATATTAGACATACTTTTTAAAAAGGAGAAATTTATATTTTTAAAAAAAAAAATAAAATTTATTTTAATTTTTAAAAAATGACTTATTATTTTTTATAAATCTTTTATTATGTAATGGAAATTGTATTATTAATTATAATACAAATTCTATATTAATTTTTTAAATAAAAGATTAAAAATAGATATTG
>NW_006264029.1:43064-43415 GCF_000469605.1 Apis dorsata
TCAAAATATGCTCTTTTATAGTATTAGAAAATAAAAAAAAATAAAAGTGAAAATAAAAGAAAGAAATGTAAAAAACTTTTATTATATTATTATTTATTATATTATATATTAAGAAAAGAAAAAAATGATAAAATAATTATTTCATACATAAATTATACAATGAATAAGTAATTCATTTGAATTAAAAAAAATCGTTTAAAACTTTGAAAATATTATTTTTTCAATTGTTTATTAATCTTTTTTTTATTTGTCAAGTATAATTTATTCTTAAAACAATTATAAATTTTTTTTATTAATATAATAATATATAATTTCTTTTTACTATTTCTAACATTGTAAAGATTTGTTCCA
>NW_006264029.1:43467-43760 GCF_000469605.1 Apis dorsata
AGAAATCCTGAAGTTACAGATATATGTTCTATATTCATATACATATTATTAATATATGTAATTTTTATCATGTTTTGATAATTAATTTTCAACTATCAAATTATATTATTTTTTTTGTTCAGATTTATTCAATTTTTATTATATTTTTTTTATTACATTTTTTATTACATAATTAAAATATATATATTTGAAAATTTTTTCTAAGAATATCATAGATATTATTAGAAATGATAAATTGTATGTTTTATTTCTTTTGTATGTTTTTTTCTTATATATATTATAATATATAAAAT
>NW_006264030.1:0-2635 GCF_000469605.1 Apis dorsata
TTTTTTTTTTTTTTTTTTCTCCTCCTCTCTATTCAAAGGCCGTGTTTTGTAACTCCACGATTCAAGTTGTATTTACGGAGGCGTAACACGGTGCAATTAAGGAAGAACGGTTAATGCATGTAAACAAAGTCAATTTACAGCCTTTTATTCCGTGTTCAGCGGCAAATGATATTATTCGATCACGCTCGTTTAGATTAGATCGGCCTCGTCGCATTTGCGTCCAAGCTCGAGAAAATTGAAGCTCGACGTACACAAACGATAGATTAAAATATTCATCGAACGAATTGGATGAAATTACGATAACAAAGAAATCACCATTGCGATCGAATCGCAAAGTTTCAGATTGAATGCAATCTGTTTGCACGCAAAAACGCTATAAAACGCATCGATCATAAGTTGACAACCTTTTGTTCTTACCTGCGATATATCAATGATAATAGATCGCAAGAAAAAGCGATTCTCCGTCATAAATCTTTAGTGCGACACGTATCGATCAAGGGGAAAAAAATTAGGTTAAGAAGGGCGAGCGAAAAAATTCTCGAGATATCGTCCAACTTTCTTTTGAGAACAAACACGCTTAATATTATTCCATCGAACCGAAGAATCCTTGTAATTCGGCCATTGGAACTGCGACGGCCGCGCAATCGCGAAACGAATAATCTGAAAAAGTTAGGGGGGTTCCGATTCGAAAGAGATTCGTCTTTTCTGCGAATATTTTCGCGCGAAGAGCGGGATATCGAATCGAGAAAAGTTTAAAGACAGTTTTAAGATTCATAAGGAAAAAGCTCGAAACGATTATTCCTTCGTTTCCATCGAATGTCTTCTGTTAAATTATTAATTATTTTCTAGAATGAGGCGAGTTTCCGTTCAGCTCTAATTATTTCGGAATAAACAACGAAATATTTCAACGAGAGGGGTAAAAGGGGGGGAGGGGAGGAGATTTCATAAATTCGCTGGTTGAACAATAGGTACGGTGCACGCAACTAACGCTCGCCATAATTCGCCGAGCTTTCGAGCTTTCGTGGCTCGAAAATCTTTTTTTTTTTTTTTCGTTTCCGCTACGTCGCAAAAGGTAAAGAATGGCACAAACAAATCAAGATCGCTTGGAAATGTTCCGTGACGAATGATATAAATCGTTAAAAGAATTTCTAGGGAAGCATAATTTTGCCGGTGATCGTAAAATTAATTGTTAAATTAATCGAGAATGATTACGTTCAATGGGATGTAATGGAATGTGTTCCATCCATATTTCGAATTAACGGAATAAATCTATTAATTTCGACGAGAAATAAACTATTATCGAAAGAATTTAAACATAATTGAAAGAATAATGTAAAATAATTATGTTAATTTATCTTCATCAAAATACGAAATACGATAATATACGTTTTAAACGAGCCGTAAATCTTGAAAAAAAAAAAAAAAAAATTCCAAACCATTCGCGATTATACGATCGTTTAAACGGAACAATAACAATCGTATTTTTTCCGCATAAAAAGAATAAACGTGAAATAGAAGAGGAATCGGTCGAATCTATCAATTTCCAAGTAGCGCGTTAATTTATTTCGTTTTCGAGGAAAAAATCGAGAGAGAGAGAGAGAAAAAGAGTGAGAGAAAAATAAGGTTTCGTTAATGGGAAGAGTATCTCAGACGAGTAAGCACGGTTTCAACCGCGTGGAAATCCCTGTTTAATGCGCTCGGCAAAAGTTTTTCAATGCAAAATTTCATTTCGTTTGTATCTACGACCACGTATCGCGTGCCGTGACTCGCGAGACTATCCTGCTTTTTTCCAGAATAATTCTCGTGCATACGAGAAGGTTTCGTGGATCTCTTCGTGCACGCGGAGGAGATCGGAGAAGGCACGGTTTAATCGTAATTATAAGCGAAATATCTCCCATTAATGCGAACCGTTTTAAGTGATAAGCGAGTGATAACCCGGCCAATTTCACCGACCGACCGACGAAAGTCCGTGTTTCGCGATTTTCTTGATTTTCGTTTCGATAGACGTTGCATCGCGAATAAAAACGTTGTTGGAATTTATCGTTGACCATCAAGTGGAACAATGTTTGGAAATGGAAATATAATCGAAGAACGTGTCCAGTTTTTGTTTTCTCACATCGTCAAGAATATTGAGATTTATTACATTTTCGATCCGAGGAATAGAAAAATTATTTCGATAAAAAGTAGCTCGAAAAAATCATTCGCTATCATCACGCTATCGTACGTTTATCGATATTATTAAATCAGCAAGAAAAATATTTTGCATTTATCCGTACGCAACAGACTGGAACATTACGTATCAAATACAATAACCCGCATGAATTGCAAATGTTCAACTACAGATTTATACATCGTGGATATATTATCCAGCTTTATTATCATTTTTATTCGTAACGTGGCGAAATGGAGTATTTTATGCGCGAGATCTGCAATTTAAAACTTCCTAACTACCCATGATTTGTAGATTCCTTTTTTTATCTACCATTTTCGAAGATGATACGAGCCATTTGCTTCTGCAAATAAACCACGAAACTGAAAGAAAGGAATGGAATGGAAGAAACGACGCCCGAAGTAGGAAGCAAATGAATAATGATTCATACGTAAAGTTCTCGTACATATATATATATATATATAT
>NW_006264030.1:2834-6545 GCF_000469605.1 Apis dorsata
GATCGGGAAGATGGAGGAACGCCCATTCCCGGTAACGGTGGCATGAAGTTGGCGCGATGATTCCAACGCGTCACAATGATATCGGATTCCCCGATGCAGGAGGAGGCAGACGCGATGGAGTCTCTGAAAGGATTCCTCCATGGCTCGTTTACGAAGACAGATAGGGCGGTACGTTAAGGGGAGAATTGGCTGGTCGAGTCGAATGTAAATTTCGTTCCTGATTCGTGGCGCGATGCATACGTGGACAAGGAAGATAAGCAGAGTCGGTGACGACCACGCGAACGAATGCCAGAGAGAGGATAAATCTTTCGCGAAATCGTGGTGAAACCATCGTGGTTCGGCGCTCCATGGTTGCGCAGACAAGCTGCGCCATGCTGGTCATCCTTATCTTAAGAACTTGAACTTTCTTCGAGAGAGAGAGAGAGAGAGAGGGGAGGGGGGTAAGAAAGTAAATTTTATCCCCGTATTTCGAAGGATTCTCGTCCGTAGGATGAAACGGTGCGAGATGGCGATGAAACCGCCACCTTTCACGTTCGATTCCATTCTTTCTCCGTTTCCGTTTCTCACCGCTCGTATAACCGAAATCCTTTCAATCTTATACGTCGAATATTTTTACTTCGATGGAGGAAAAGAATCGAAATTGGATTTTATAGCGTAGCATTTTCCAAAGTAGATCCAACTAATCCAATAGTGGGATTGTCAGGTTCGATGCACTCGCTCGGAGGAAATTAGTAATCGATGATGTTACCTTTCCGTTCGTGTCTTTCGAAATTAGATTGGATTGCATTAGAACATACGAAACGTAAAAAACGTATTGTATGATATTTTCACCTTTCTCCTTTTGTTACCAAAGTGTGTGATAAATAAAAAATACACGTACCGTTTAAAAATTCACTTTCCTCGCAAAAAAAAAAAAGAAAAAAAAAAAGAGAAACAACATTCAAAGATATCCCGATACCGAGAACAAGTTTACTTCACACATCACAAACGTAACGGAAAACTCGGTTTTATTTTGCACAAATCGATCGAATTCTTCGAACGATGCACACACGAGGCAAAAACACGATACGATCAACTGATTTTCCACTCGAGCTACACTACATCGTTCGCAAGCAACGAGAGCGTCGATCGAACGATACCTCGAAGGGCATCGTTCGTGCAACTCGTCCAACTGTTTCGAATCAACCACGACTCGACCACGGCCACCACGGATACAATTTTTACTGTCGATACGGAGCCAACTTGGACGCGTCTTAGAAAGCTAACCGCACGCAAATGTTAAAGACTACTGTTTAACCAGGAGGGCGGGTGAACAGCGAAAGGGAAAAGAGAAAAAAGGGAGAGAGAGAGAGAGACAGAGAGAGAGAGATAGGGGGGCTCTATTCGGGGTAGGCGAGTATTCCACGCGGCTGTTGGCGCGTGCGCGCGCATTCACACACACACACATCGTCACACGTCGAGAAGTGTGCGCTACGCCAGTGTCAAATAGAGAATAATCCATTTCCACGAGACACAGACTCGAGACTGAGAGAGATGTCACGCGCAATTTTAATAATTTTTTATATTCAATTTCCTCGAGATTTTCACACCCGTTCGATTTAGAAACGAAGATTCGTAACGCCAGTTTCAATGCTCGCGTTAATAAAATATTTTCATAATTTTAGAAACGTTGGAAACGAATGGAAAACGTAATACACGTTTTAAATTTATTTCTTCCAACTTCGAAAAATCGAAATGGAAACGAAAAGTATAAAGCGATTGAAACGTTTCGTCGAAACACGGTTTCCCCCATCCATTTGTCAAAATTTGAACGGATGGAAGCCGAAACCACGACTTACTAACCGTTTAGAAAACCTTCCATGGACGTTATACTACTTCCGTCGTATTTCGGGACTGGCGGGCTTCCATGGATCGCTGCACGTTGCACGCCTTGGTCATTGGCCGTATTTTGCCATCTGCTACCGTGAAGCGTGGCCGCGTGTTTTGTTTTATTCGAGCGTTATACTAGAAAAACTTGCGGATACTTTGCATTTTTAAAGAACAAACTTCGAGATTAAATTTCGATGGAAATTACATTTTGGAAAGTAATTGGAAAAATCGTATCCATTTGTACAAAATTTACAATTAATTTAAAAATCAATATTCGATATTCACGGAATAATTGTCACTGATGAAAGAATATCGTTCGACAGGTAAAGATTTTCCATTCTTGAAAGAATGAGAAAAATCCAATTTCCTACTCTTAACGTAAATTAACGTTCGAATTTATTTCGAGAAATAAACATGAGATTACGTAAGAGGAAATAATTTGCAGCTCGACATCGATAGAATCACAGACACGTGACAACTCGATAATTCATGACCACTCGCAACTCGATATCATCTCGCGTTTTTCACCCCTTCTTTTCATTAGTTAAGACGAACGCGATACGATTTTCCCTAATACCACGTCCATAAAAAGGAACGGCGATACGAACCGTCGTTATATTTCTCGGTTGGACACGCCTACGACCTGGCCCTGTTTCGATCAAAGATACTTCGATCGTTCGAGAAATTCGCCAAAAGGCCTCTCTCAAATTCTTCGCGTTCCCTGCACGATTAATCCTCGCTAACTAACTTGCTTTAACGCCGATGATCTTCTTCTTTTTTGAAAATCGACTCGAAAAATCGAGGAGAGAAACATCGAGGAAGAAAGACGAGATGAACGAGACGGGATCAACGGGAGTAAAATTTCGATCCAAATGGATGTCACCGAAATAGAAACGAGAATTCGATACCCCGAGCGTACAACGAACCGGATTGAAATACGATTTGAAGCGACGAGAATCGGTGAAAAATTAAGTACGTCCCGTTTACGATGGATCGATAAGTCGAATTTCGGGAATTTCTTGTTACATAATTGAGGAGACGCGACGTCCGCGAGAGGAACGGATGGAGAGGAACGAGTGCTTGATACGCAGCGCGATTCAACGAGCGAACTCATCGAAACGATCACCGCTAATCATTTAATTCCGTTTGGAGCGGGAAGACGAACGAGCACAGCAGCGTGGTACAAGCGAACCGCGTTCTCTTCGTATCGATCCGGTTCTTCCGCTTCGACCAAATTCGCGTAAACGCGCGAAACGTTGGACGGAACGGCGTGGAAAACGGCGTGGGAAAGAGATGGAACGGAGAAAGAGAAGTGGAAAAAATATAGAAAGAGAGAAAGCGAGAGTGGGAGAGAGAGAGAGAGAGAGGGAGAGGGAGAGAGGGAGAAGGAGAGCGCGATCTCCCGTTCCGACTTCACGTGGCTTCTATTGATTTACTACTACGAGGCGCTGCTTTTGCGAAAGAACCGCAAAGTCTCATAGAGTGAAAAGTTCGCCGGCGATCGATCCGCGCTGTCACTCGGAATCGTCTCCTCGTATCCTCCCCGTTGTCTCGCGTATAATCATGCTAGCACCGCAACAGTCTGCTCCAACGGTTCAGTGACACGATGCGCTATACCGACACTGCTTTAGACTGGCTTCAGGGAATCGACACCGGCTGTTTCCGCAACGAAGCAACATCGTTCGTCTACCTCATCGTCGCGTTTCATCCTTCAATTTATATAGCGTTCTTCGATCGTAAAACTTATCCATCCATTCACGAAAAAAGAGAGTGGATAAAATCACGAAACGACGTTTCAACAGAGGTTACATCATGACATATCTCTCTCTCTCTCTCTCTCTC
>NW_006264030.1:6759-7779 GCF_000469605.1 Apis dorsata
CAAAAATTTCTCGAACGTCTATTTCGTTCGAAATTTAAAAATATATATATATATATGAGAGCGTAGGAAGACATTGGGTCAAAGTGTGTCACAAGATCGCGTAAGAGTTCACCTGCCGTCAGAGGGTGACAAACACCAAGGACAAGTAAGCGAGAAAGAGTAAACGTGTAAGTGCGTGTGCGTATGTGTGTGTGTATGTGTGAGAAAAAGAGAAAGGGAGGGGAGGAGAGATAGTAGGCGAAGGGGTGGAAAAACGAGCAGGTCGCAGGCCGCAGGGCGTACGGGCTACATCCGTACCTCCTTACTTCGGCAAAATCAATAACCTGTTTGGGGGTGTAGGAGAGAACCTAAGGAGAGAGGCCATAGCACGGCACCGCCGCACTAGGTAGCACTATGAGAGAGCCAGGTGTATCGTAAAATACGTACGCGAATGTCCAGGTGCGAATGTCGAAGGCGTCACTTGCCCCGGAAACGCTCGTGATCGTGTCGCGTACGTAACCGGCACCACCCCCGAATGTCCTGGCACCTGGAAACGTTCGTTGAATATCACTGGCCAAACTCTTCCGACTCCCCCGATCGGTACGACTCCAACCGAAAACGAACACGTATATATTTATATATATGTATATATATAAGTATATATACATACATATATATATATATTTACTGACACGACCGGCGTTCACAAATGTCTACCTCGCGAAAAAATATATTTCGCAGGTTCGATAACGTTTAGCCGTTGACACCAGGCAGCTCACCCCCACACGCACCGGTCTACGATATCGAGGTTGGAATCCTTGGAAATCTTTTCTCCGGTAACTCAGAATCCTGCTACGTTCGCACTGTCAGCAGAGGTCTCCCCCTTCCAAACCCTTGCGCCTCCTGTTATCATTGCCCACCACCTCGCGGATAGAGAAGGAACGTCTCGCGATCCGAATCGCGCGCTCTTCTCCACACCTAGGGAAAACAGAGAATTCACCAGCCCGACGACGCGGAACGCGACGAAATCGGGACGGATCG
>NW_006264030.1:8180-9834 GCF_000469605.1 Apis dorsata
ATCGGGGATGGAGATTAGACGATGCTGCGTCACCGAGCAAACGTCCGTTTAGGAGGAAGGAAGCGTCGCCTCGCTTGACCCTGGCCCGTCGATCCACCGCAATTATCGAAATATTTACGCGCGTCCACCGTTGCCGATCGATCCATCCGAATCTCGATTCTGAGAATGCTTCCGATTCGCGAAGATTCGCGTTTATAACTCGTGAAATATCGGTTCGATGTGATAAGATTGCCGAGGGGATGGAGATTGATGATGGTGCGACGCGATCTTCCTCGCTGTCCTTCCAACCCCGCTACTATCGTTTAAAGAATTCCCATTCCGGTTTATAGGCGGATAAATTTGATCTTACGTTTAGGATAAGTAAGACGTAAGTATTAAGATTAATAGTTGAAAAATATCCAATCTTGTTAGAACGTATACTTTATTCGATAATCATATGTACATGGAAAGAAAAAATTGTAGGATAAAATATATCTAAATATTCTTCCGCTGGTTGTACAACTGGTTCAACTGAAACAAATGCAACTAGAAAATATTTAGTAAAATTCGTAATAAAAGTAATTAGTTTCTCTAGAAATTTTTTTTTATATATTTTTATATTTGTAACAAATTAAATTAGCAACAAATCGAATTGATAATTTAAAAAAAATAATTTATCTGAAAAATACAATAATGTGTGACAAAATCAAATTATCGAAACAATGTTAATAATCAAAATTATTTATAATCTTTACCTCGATTATTAGGATCTTCGTTTCAGCTACGTTTTACGAATGATTTTGGGCAAAATTGTAAACGCAATGTTACTTCAAAAAACGCGTTAATTCATCAACGCAACACTAATTGAAAAAGAAATTAAAACAATCGCGATATTGGAAGTAATATTAGAAACGCCATGGAATAAATTCAAATTCGAATAAAAAAAAATTATAAGAAATCGCATTAATTTATGATGGAAGAAATTAAAAATAATTGCAAAATTTTTTATATCGCAAAATTAATTTAAACCGAAATTCTTTTTCTCGTAACTTTAACTCAAACCGTAATTTATTCATCGCAACATTAATAAAAAATCGCGATTTGCCCACGACTAGACAATGACTGAATGATGATTGGATAATGACTAAATAGGCCAGCATGCAAATCGGCCAGACAGCACAACATTTACTACAATATTACTAAAACGAGCACAGTGACAAAGTAGTAACAATGGCTTCCCATCCTTTGGATCTAAAGAAGATCCAAAAGATGAGAAGCCATTCGTTGCAGCCCTCTTCGTGACAATTTGTCGGGCCTCTTCTTCCTTCTTCGAGCGCAATGCCCGCTGAAACTTAAATCTAGGCTCGAGATTTCCTATCCGAATAAAAAAAATATCGCGGAATCTAAAAGCGGAAGTATATGGACGATCAACGATCGCAGCGATCATTGCTCGTACATGTGCAAAATCTCGAGCGCAACGTTCGTTTCGAAATTTCCTTCGCGACCACGACCACGAAATTCGAAAAATCGATGAGGAAAATCAGAAACAAATGGCATTGTTCATTTGTCTTAGCCCTCGATTTTTCAAATTTAATTTCCTGAAACAGGTTGCCACGCGAAAACGCGCCTACCCGATCAGAGACTGTGACAACCTGCCCGGCCCTACCTACTTATA
>NW_006264030.1:9889-13469 GCF_000469605.1 Apis dorsata
TATACCACACCAGAAACATACTACCTATCCTACCTAGCCCTATATTTTAAAAAATGTCAAAACAGGCACACCAACACACTCATTCCACGATTCTCACGCATAACACTCGGGCGCAAAATGCCTACACTAGGGAAAGCGTCCCGGGACGTCTCCGACACCCGAGCTTGACACGCTACTTTCATACTCTAACTTTACGTACCATTTTTCCTGAAATCGATTGACGAATGCTAGCGATCATTGCGTGAAAGCCAATCAAATTTCCTACATATATATGCTAATTTTAATTGTAAATATTCAGATCGGTATCTTATAAGTATCTTTTAAATTATAAATAATAGATCAATAGTTAAAACGACGCAATTCCACAACCTAATGCCACACACACACATATACATACAATGTGGAAAATACGTCGTGCACGATACACTAAGTCATCGTCAATCGCTTAAAAATTATTATTAGCTTATAAACTAAGTTCATCATGCCCATTGTCTCTCTCCCACCCAAGTAACACCTGGGCACGTGAGTGAGATCCTGACATTGGATATGGAAAGGATTAAACCTGAAAATCCTGAGCTAAAAATAGTATAATAGTATATTTGTTTTTATCTAACGGATTAATTTTCTTAATATTGATTTTACTTCAAACTTTAATAGATGTATTATGAATTCAATGAATTATGTACTAATAATTTGTTAATTTATTATTAATTAAAGAAAAATATATATTATAAGAATAAAAAATTCATTTTGTGACAATTATAATAAGAAAATAATAATAATAAGGAATATTTAATTATAAATGAAATTATAGAAGCAATCCTCAGGCGATCTCTTCATCAAAGCATATTTTCGAAAATACAAAACTAGCATTTAAAACTTTTAGCTTTGATTTTGAAATCTACCTGCCGCGAAATATCTTCTTGCACATAAAATTTTATACATTTCTATACGAAGGAAATAGAATTAATTTATATATTTATTATAATAATTAAATAACTAAATCCAATCAGAAGATATTCTGATTTCTTTACTAAAAGATATTCGATCAAAATTTAATTTAATTATATTAAAATTTATATAAAATTAATTATCAAAATCATCAAAACACGATATGCAAGAAAATCCTATCCTGATCTAATAAATGAAACACAGAAGTAAATGTTACTACTCATGAGTATAATTACTCATGGTCACTGTGCTCGTGCAAAATACTACGTATACAACCAGTCACTCGTGTCGATTCGGATCTTTCATCCTACAACATGATTGAATGACCAGAGGAATCAAAACGCATGCGACTCACCTAATGATGCGAAAAATATCTTTATTCAAGCAGTCTTTATTAATAAGAAGACTACTATCAAATAAGAGAAGAAATCTGTAAAAAAAAATCATAAATTAAATTACATTACATTTTTAATTATTTGAAAAAATTGAAATAATAAATATGAAATTATTAGATTTATAATATAAAATAATATAGAATAATAATATAAATAAAATAATACAAATTGAAATTATTATTAATAATTAATTCTAATAATAATAAAAATTGAAGCTCTAATATAAGAAATTGAAATTTAAATATAAAAATTTTTAATGATTTTATATTAACAGAAAAATAAAAATTTAAATTGAATTAATTACCTCTTCGCGTGATGAATAATGTTCTTGCAGCACTTGGGACACACTCTAATTTTATAAATAATTTAAAAAAAGAAAAATAAAATACTATTAACACGTCCGTTTAAATTGTAATCGGCAAAGAAATACTGATTTTATTTTCGCGTTTCATATTTTTAATTAAATTTAATTAAAATTATTTCTAATACGTAGAAACTATTTCATGAAACACTGACTCTAACGACTGTATTGCGCACAATCATAAAACAAATTTTACCGCTTCTTAATGGCGTCCATATTGGAATTTTTCCTTCTTCGAAATTACATCAGTAATCAATTAATAATCTACGAAAGAAAACATATATTTTCAAATAAATATATAAACTATATTAAAATAAAATAACAATACATAAATAATAATGTATAAATTCTATCTTAGAAAGGTATAATGTGGTATTAATGTGTATTATCTGTAATTCTAACCTGCAGTCCAAAGAATAGACACTTGAACAAAGAAAAATAATTTAATCACCAAAGAATTTTTAACTACAAAAAGCAACATGTATCGATTGAAAAATAATATACAGAGAAAAAATAAGAAGTAAACACTAGCAAACAGAGCAAATGCGTCACACAGTTCAAGAAAAAACGACACGTCTAAACAATCCAACTGTCGATGTTACAATGACACCCCGCGCCGCGATTTGGAATTAAACGAATTAGAAATTAGAGTGGGGATATGTTCGACAGGTTGGAACATGTCGAGCGAAATAAAGTATATACGTATATACCTAACATATATATCGATAAAAATACACATTGAAAAGAAATACATGAATAGAAATAATTTAATCAAATATTTAATAATAAATATTTAATAATAAAATAAAATTGATTATAATAAATAAATTATTGTAAGTTCGTTTCAATGAATGATTCGATACGATCGAAAATGTCGACATGAATATAACGAATAAATCTATTCAATATTTATTTATTTTTATGAAAAGAAATATTATTAAAAAAAGAAGAAATTATTCGATATAGAAGAAGAAAAATATAGAAGAAGATACAAAAAAATTATCGAATATATGCGTTATAGAAGATACTATAAACGATTAGATATTTTTTCGAAGTCATCTCGACATAATCACACGATAATTTTTATGTAATAATAAAAATCAAAATTGTAAAACAAATATGATTAAAATTATTTTAAAATAAAACAATAAATAAATTCAAATTCTAAAAATTTATATTATAATAAGAGTTTCTAATAACCTCAATAATCAAGTAAACATTCGAAGACAAAAAGACAAAGAAACTCAAAAGTAAATTGACTTTGTTATCACAATAATTGTTTATTAAATAAACAATTAACTACAATTTCAATAAAAAAATAGAAATAAAATTACTTACGTATTCGAAATTATACAACTTCAGCGAGCTAGTAACACGTCCTCTCACGATAACTTTCGACACGAGAATGACGCCGTAAATTTACTAATTGCTTAGAACGCCGTGGTTTCTTATTTACTTAAGAGGCGCGAAAATTAAAGTATTATTCAATACAATTTAAATGTGAATGACATCTTGCGAAATTTTTTTTATTAAAAATATAATAAAAATTAATTATTAAAATAAAAATTAATATTCTTAGACATAATGGTGAAAAATTTGAAATACAATAATAAGAAGAATGATAATTTTTATATATAATTATTATTTATTTATTTATAATTAATGTTATAAATATGCATTATTAACTATTTATTTATTTGTATTTCATTTACTCTTTTTAATTTTTACAATTCGAATCAAAATAAAAAATTATAAATTACTTGTGATTATTTTAAGAATTTGATTTTTTCGCAAATATTTTTTTACATATAAATTATTTTTACAGTTATTAATTTAATAATTTAATTTTTGCAAATATAAAAATTTATAATTA
>NW_006264030.1:13751-21207 GCF_000469605.1 Apis dorsata
TAATTATAAAATATAAAATATAATAAAATAAATAATATAATAAATAATTATTGTTTATATTAATTATATTATACAATAATAATTAAATATAAAATGTTGAAATTAATTATTAATCTATATTTTCACATTATATGACGTTGACAATTTATCGTTTTAAAGAATTAATATATTTCTATAAAAAAGGATAAAAAAGAAACGAATAAAAATAAACGTAGTGTGTTTTTTATTAAAGCCTCGATTTTGCCCGAGATCATAACAGCCCAAGAAGTTGTACTGTTCTCCTAATTATATCTCCTGGTGCTTAAGAATGACAATTGCAAAGCCAGTTATTCCTTGATAGTGCTACGCCGGTATAGACCAAATATTCTACGGTGATCTTGACTGCTTTAAGTCGAGGCATTCGCCTTGGATGAGAAAATCCACTCCAACAGCATCTGAATATTGCAACCTCATCCACTTGACGGTCTCCGTCTGCGTGTAAAAGGGTTGTCCCTGGCTTTGAAGATCAAGAGCGTTTTAACGTGTGCACATGGGAAACACTGGTTATTACGAGAGTAAAAAAGAGGAAGTCCGTTGAATCCAGCTTGGAAGAAAAAAATATTATTCGAGATGTCTCTACCTCTTCCTTTGTGAGGAAATGAACTTTGATACGAAGATTTGAATTTAGATCTAAGAATATGTGATAATTTTAACCGTGAATGAATTACTTCTAATAGTAATTTAAAAACCTTTTCATTCAAACAACGAAAGCAAATAAAACTAACGTAAAAATTATTCATCCATTTAATTTGAATGAATGTTTTTTTCATTTTGTCGTGAAAAAAGAAAGGGATCTTTAAACATTGGATAGAATCACAAACGTGATATACAAGATTGGCGTAATCGTTTTCGGAATTTCGATAAAAGTTGAACGAGCAATATTTTACACGAATGGAACATGGAAGATTCCTTGCAAAACGATTCGACCGTGATCTAAATTGGATTCGGTCGACGAATTTTTGCGATAGCGATGCTTTATCAGTACCACGTCGATATCAAGTTTGGTGAATATTTGTCCGGTGAGAACGGAGTTGTTTCGGTTCAACAAATGAACTAGCCGTGGAATAATAGGCGACGACCGCAATGGCTTTTGCAATACCGATCGAAGGGTGAAACATCCAATATTCCTATAGAAATTGACGAAATTGCAAAATTTGAAAGCATACAAATCCGTGACATATGCCAGAGAAATATACCACGGACGATGAATCGATAAACATTGAAAATGCAAAATCAAAATATAAATCTTTATTTTAAAAAATCGTTTGTCAAACGATTTCAATAAAATGATTTTATTTTTTCAATGTTTATCCTGATTTCACGCAAAATATAATTGTACGATTCATTATAGAATATTAATATCATGGAACAATGAGAAAGTAAATTCAATTTCTTACTGTTACTTTGATTAATTACGAAACGCGTGAAATCTCGCGAATGATACTACTCTTCGTAAAAATCACGTATATTTATGGAAACAATGAAAATCAATTCGACAGAAACGTCGACGTTCTTACGAATCGAGTTTACAAAACGTATTCACAAATAAGTTGCACACGTGTAAGTGTCGTGCCAAAGTTCCGCAATTCTGATTCAAATCGCAAACTGAATGTTACTGCCAGTTGGTATATATTCATGTGTAGCATTTGCCATACTTGGGGAGAATCTTCGAATTTTTGTTATATTTTCGAGGCAGAAATAACGCGTCTCAACGATGACGATCGATTACAATGTTCTTTTTTTCAGGATTTCAGGTACTTAAATCTAAAATTCTAATTACTTAAAAATATTCAATAACGATTCTGTTGATCATCAGAAAAATATGTTTATAAATTGGAAAATTCGACAGAGTTTTTTTTTTTTTGATTCGATCATTTAAGAATCTACGATCAAAGAACCCTACTACTAAGACGAAATTCTTTAAAAAAGTAAATACGTTTCAAGTCAAGAAGGATTTATTTGAAATTAAATCTCGATGTGCATTTCGATATTCTGCATCGATTTCATCGAAGAAACTTCATGAATCGTGGGAAAGTCAGAGTGCGGTGCCGCGGAATGCAATTACGGGAGAGGTCGCATCGGTCGTGCCACCTTCGAAATTATTAATCACGAATTGCATTCGTGTCCAAGTAGTTTCACATTACATATCGAATTATCGGTTTTCATCTCAAACGGATTATCCTCGCGCCGCAATTATGTGAGATTCCATGTAGCGCTCTGAACGACGCTGAGAATTTCCTTACAGAACCCTGTCGAATTCCATTTCGACTCACATCCGAATTCGTATGCACTCCGAATCTGTTAAATCTCACTCGTGCCCGTCCATCGATTAATAACTAACGCTCGTACGAGCATCGATGCCTTCCACGTAACCACTTTTCCAAGATGTTCTTTGTCAATCGCGACAATCCAAGAGAGAAATCACCAGGTGAAGGATGCATTGAAGTCGGTTGGATGATATATGAGAGGAAAAAAAACGAAGGAATCGATTTTATAACAACATGCATCGCGTATCGTAAATCTAAAACGACAGTTACTTTTGCGAGAAATTGTACGACATGGTGAAAGTGTGCCGAGTTACATTTTGCATGATATATTTGCTCGATGAATTAGCTTCTTTCCTCGGCACATTTTTGCGTTCTTGAATTATTTCCGATTCACGATTAATGTTAATTTCCTATTGATAAGAAATTTTATGAATAATTGCGCTACAGAAATAAGAGTATCGATATATATTATATATTTATTCTCTGTACGTAACATATATTATTATATTTAAATTGATTTTATTCGGAAGAATATTTGAAATAATTTTCGATAAATTATCCGAAGGAAGATATATACGTATTTTTAGTCGAGCTGCAATGAAAAATTCAACAAATATACGAATATCCCAACGTAATTATTAAATAATAATAAATCAAAGAAGTAATAATTATAACGATATTCCATTCATCTTCCTATGTCGATAATTTTATGAAAATTTTATGTCTATTCAGTTTTCAACGTGATGACTAAAATCTTTACTTAAAAGAGTACGAAACGATTATTTTGTTATAATACTTTTTTTTAAATTTTCACGTTACGACAGACTTAGACAACTTATAAAAAAATCATTGTACGTTAAAATGCAAGAGTGGGCCATTCTCTCTGCTATGAACCTGACTACAACAGATGTTTCGAATGATAGCTATAAGCATCCGATGTAATCATGGAGGGAGCATGATAATGCATTCACGTCCTGCATATTTTTAAACATCATTCTATACGTGATCTCTTGTTCTCTCAGTTCTTTTCACAAAAATATCTCGCTATAGTTCGATATTTTCCGTCTTCTATTATTTCACGATTCGAATGGAACTACGTTTCATCTAAATTTCATCTTTGATTTTCAAAATTCAAAACGGTCTTCAACAAATTCTAGAATGAATCGCAGAATTTCACGAGGAATCATAACCTTGTACCATTTCAATTTTAAGTCAATGCATATTTATGCTTGCAATATGAATTGATGTGCAGCAAACCGAAAGACACATTCCATAGTATGCATCTCTTTATCAAGGCTATGTCAGCCTATTCTAAATATCTATGTTTCCTACCTCGCAGAGGATTCTTCAATTAAGAAGATTGGATAGGCAATTACATACAAATTGATTTCCCAGACCAATGTATATATTATTTCTAAATAATCTAATCAATTAATTCTAAATAATCTATGGTGGAAATAATGCACGCATATATATATAAATTATTCAATATCGCAAAATCAAGCAATATCGCTTTTCCTTCATAATCTAAATTATTTTTCAATTTTAATTATAAATTTTTTTCTTAATTTTATTTTTTTTTCTTTACATTATATTAATTGTATATTAATTGTAAAATAAATTGTTAAATAATTGTTAAATAATCTATTCTCATTATATTTTTAATAGACAGTGTGTTTAAGATTTTGATATGTAGAAATCTACAGTTGAAATATAATTTATTATATTTCAATTTTCGCGCGAATGAAATGAATAGAAAACTACTGCAGCCAATCAGAAAAACGCTAAGGCCCAGCAATAAAACGAATCAGTGCGCAGCATATTGCGCATGGCGTCAGTCTACAGTTGAGAATCATAGTGACAGGTTGTATTTCACCGGTAAAAGTGTGTAATTATGTAAAATTTTTGATAGAATATTATACTAATACGGTTATTATACTATTATTAAATTTTTTTAATTAATGCATGTTCGTTTAATCATTATTATATCCGAATTGAACATCTTTGTGCAGATTATCGTTTGATTCAAGCTTTGAAGATGAAGTGGCTTTGAAAATATAACCGTTTCTACACATCGTAATAATTAAAAGACGACTTTCACGCAAATGTGGTAAGATTTTATTTATTTTAATAGAAACTTTAATAGTAGTTATTATAAAAATAAAAAAGAAAGATAGAAAAGATAAAAATAAACATTACAATTAATTCACATACAATATACGTTTCATATTCATTCATTTCTCTTATATGTAATTTTTTCCCTCTAAATCTATCCATATATTCAATTCGTGTGTTGTTTGTTATTTCTTACATTTGTTTTGATTTTACGCTCGAAGTCTCAAGACCGAAAACATTTCTTATAATACAATCTTTTCAGGAAATTCGTGTTTGTGTCACGTTCGACATATTCCGACTTGTCGAATTGTTGACCATATCCCCTCTCCAATTTGTAATTTGATACATCGAAATCGCTACGTGTCATACCGTTGTAACAGACGTTTCGCTTCGGGTGTGCGAATAATCTACTGTTAATTAATATTTATTTGACAAAAGTTATTCGTTTAGTTTTCTTTATGCTATTTCATTGATAAACGTTTGTTTGATTATTTATTGATAATTCTTTAAGAAAAATTTATACTTTTTTCTTATTCGTATATTATATTATTAAAATTAGTGCTAGTTCCTATTACGAACTTCTAAAATAGAATTTGATCTAGATTATTGTTTTATTTTGATACGATTATAATTTAATTTTTTACATTCTAATTCTAAATTTATCTTAAAGATTTCATTTTTTTTTTGTTTTTTTACGGAAATAAATAATATCAACCGATGATTGAGATTAGTTTAAACGGGAAAAAATTTTCAATATGGATGCCATGATGACAGTTTGTGTTTTATAGGAAAAAGTTTAAATTTCAAGTATTTATATCATGAATAGGAAACATATACAAAGCAAATTATATTTCGAAAATAAAATTACATCTCATTTTTTATTCTCGTTTCATTTATGTTCATAAATTTCAACTTAAATTCCATAAGTTTATATAACGAGAATTTTAATAAAAATTCAATATACTATATAATCCAACATGTTAAAATGATCAGGAAATTGAAATTTCTAATTATTTTCTCGTTATATAAAAATTATGGAGAACTTGTTCGATAAAAATTAATTAATAAAAACAAAATCTCAATTTTATTTTTAGATAAGTAAATTTACAATTACGTATCATCGTATAAAAAATAGGAAAAAGATAAAAGAATAATCAAATTCGTATAACTTGTCCATTATTATGGATAAGACAGGACGCTTGACACGATTGTTTAACATGGCAATTGTATTTGCAGCGGAAACATTTTGTCGTGGAATTAACCAGAATTCGTGTGTTTAACAACACACTATCGAGGCAAAGTTTAACGTGCACAAGCGCGAAATGGAAATTAATTAGATCATCGGCTTGTATAGATAAATGTTGGTACAAAGCTCATCCGAAGTTACGCGTGTAGAATTAGTAATTATAACGTGTAAGTTAATGAAATACATTGATATACGTTAAAAAGTCACGGATGCTGTGATATAATTGTGTATAAATATAGGTAGTGGAACATGTAGGGAGACATTTATACAGAGTGAGGTATCGGATTAAATTTGCTTTCGAAAGAGACATAATCCGATATTTTTTTCAACTTTTAATTTTTACGATAAACACTCAGTCTGTATAAATCGGTTATTTAAATTGTACTTTTTGCATTGCGATATGTGTAATTTATGACTGATAATTATTCAGTTAAAATTTTATGAATTAAAATTATCATATATTTAATTCACATAATTTCAAATTTTGATTGTTGTTAATCACACTTTTTGCTTTTATTTTATAGGATACGGAATTATTTCTTTTGCGTGTGTTTTACAAAAATAATTTTATTATAAAATAGATTATCTAACAAAATCGCTTTTTCTATAATATAAATAATAAAAAAAAGCATAAAAAAATAATATTTGCACTTCAATACGTAGCAATTAGATTATTTATTTGCGTATCTTTGGCTGTTTTATAGTGATGCCTCTCGCAAAATTCCTGAATTCTTTGACAAGCTTCCTCCAACATTTCCATGGGAATTGTGATGACCAGTCGCATGTAGGATGGATAATCAAAGCACTGTGAAAAGAAGGAAGAAAAGAAGCGTGCGTGTAATCGGCGAAAATGTCAAATTGAATGGCGTACCTGGCCAGGAAGACAAAACACGGACTCCTCCATTAGCAATCGCTGCACGAATTCGAGGTCGGAATTAAATTCCGGAAAACAAGGTAAATCTATGTAAACCTGGGGAATCGATAGAATAATTTATAGTCGATAAATTGCGATCGACCACCTTTAACATTTCCTGTTTATCTTTACGTTTAAATCACGTCTGATTTTCGACTAATTACGCGAAATATTTACACGAATGCAAGTTCGATCGAACCCATCTTGCAATCCAGTTTAACGGTAAATCGCAAGCAATTTACGATAAAACGTTTTACAACTTTGCAAAAGTATTTTGCCTCGTAACTTTCGCATTTTTTATATATATATATATATATATTAGGATGTTTTTCACAATTCACGAATCGTATATCGTATATCGAAAAATCGCGAAATATCGATAGATAAAATTTAGAAGATTTACCATCATGTACATTGCACCGTTGGGCATTATTGGTTTCAGTCCAGGAATCTTAATCGTATAATCGTACGCCAATTTCGAATGATTCTGAAATTAGATATGGCAATTTTAATTATTAATTTCTTCTATTATTCTTCTATTATAATTCATTATATGTTAATTTTCTATTCAAATTTTTAAAGAATGGTAAAATACAATAACTTACATATAACGTTCTCATAACATCATCGTAAAATTCCTGTGGCGTGTTCTTCAAAATAGCTGGCAGAGCACCCTGAACAAGCGTATTGCTACCGATAATTCTTTGACTTAAGCAATGAAGCGCTTTCCTAATCTAACAAAAAAAAAGAAAATATATATTATATATCGAGTATAATCGTAAGTTCTCGAAATCTCGTATTTTAATCGACACGTTCACTTTTTTCGATTCCCTCTTTGCTCTTTTTCTTTCTTTCTTTCTTTCTTTTTTTTTTTTT
>NW_006264030.1:21369-31600 GCF_000469605.1 Apis dorsata
AAGAAGTTTAACGATAGAATAAAATTTAATCAACGCGAAATTTAATCCAATCGCGGAGAGGTGGAACGCAGAAACGGATCTGGTCTCGTTCTTGTTACGGAAACAATACGGAACGGAGAAGCAATTATTTTCGAGCTGTACCGTATATATCGTGCAATTACCCACCTCTTTCTCCAGAACGTTTTGACGATCGTGAATGATTATCCAGCCCATACGCCAACCGGGCACTAAAAATCTGAAATATCGTTCAAGATTACCGTTTACCTGTTAATGCGTCCATTATCGTGATTCGATTATTACGTTAGTGCATTATCCTCGAAATTGCATTAATCAAATTGAACAATGGAAAGTGACGTGTTATTATGATTTTTTATATTATGCTTTCTATTAAATTTACATCAAATTTTCAAAAGCTAAATTACAATCTGTGTAGTTTATGATATGTGATATCACTAAATATCTCATCGAGCTATCAAGAATTCACTGTAATATCGATTTCACGATGCTCGTGCAATTATGTATATACAGAATACGTATGCACATATGGATCGAGTAAATATATACTATACGTGGAGCGAGATGGTGAAAAATTTCAAAGTTGATCTCTCCGATACCTTTTTGTCAAACCGCTGCACGACAAAATCGGAACTTCTCTCGACAAGGACGCTAACGAGTGAAAAGTTTGTCCCGGAAACACCTGGTGAAAAGGAAAGGACGAAAGAAATGTACCATTTGTTGGGAAAAATTTGTGAAATACGTTATGAACGAGAGAAAATATTAAGCACGTACCATATGCTCGTAAATCTCATCGGCTATAATTGGTACGTAGTAACGAGCGGCTACATCGAGAATGTCGAGTGCGTGATCCTTGCTGAACACGGAACCGCACGGATTCGAAGGATTATTTATAACGATCGCTGCCGTCGATTCGTCGATCTGTGATTCCAAATCGTCTAGATCGATTTCCCAACCGAGTTCGGGCTGAAAATGTAAATTGATTGACATTAACGCAAGGTATAGATAACCGGTTAGAATAGAAACGTTACAAAGTAATATAATTCCCAATTGGAAAAATAAATTCAAAGGAGAAAAATTAGAAAAATTGATCGAGCAAATAATTTTTTCATTCGAAAATATATATTATTTTTATACATATTTTGAGTAATATTTTTTTTTTATTTTGCCATTCGTTCATTCGATATCTACTACTACTAGTTATGAAAAAAACTTAAAATATACTAGTAGCTTCAAAAATATCATCGTAGAAATCTATCGACAATTTAATTACTCTCAATATTATTCGGAATGCATGGAACGTGAAATTGAATGAAAACTTAAATTACGTTTAAAGGTTCGTTTAAAAGCTACTGTAAATATAGAAGACAGATCGAATCGAGAGAACTGGCGTTGAAAAATATAAAAGTCAATTCCCTCTATTTAGGTCGAACAATATTAAATTGATTATTATTGAGGATACCGCTTCGAAATGTAATTCCTCTTAATTCGAAGCAATTTCTAACCCCTTCTCGCAAACTTTTAATTATCTTAAATAGTTTTCTGATATCCGTTTTAAAGTAACGCGATTTACGATATCTCTGTACAACACATTTTTATTGCTTTTTCAAGTTAATCGTTATTGAACAAGTATGGCTGATATATACGACTTTAAATACTCCTAACTTATCGCAGTTATACATTTTCCACGATATTTACACGCGTTAACGCTATCTTTGACGCCGTAAAATTGTAAGGAAACATGACGTAGCACGCAACAAAATGTTATTTCGTCATTTTACGTTCGTACGTAATTCGGAAAATTGTTTACTTTTCCCCGACGCGAATAGCAAGTACTTTCAAGACGCCCGGTATACAGTGGCTGGATCAATAACGTGTGAGCACATAAGACACAAAAAATGGTAGGAATCGTGCAATAAGTAGCAAGATTTGATATTCGATTTTCGACGATGATTAAAAAAATACAATTATTAGCATACGTTCCATGATATATTGTTATAAATCTGCTGATTTTAATCTCATTTGCAATATTAATTCAGCGTGTCGCGTGTAAAAATTTGCATCGTATCTCGATGAAGTATTTTATCCATGACATTTAAAGAAGGAATACAAGTATGAATTTTCGTTTAAAAAAAAAACAAGTTAAAAAATTTAAAAAGTTTAACCACCGATATTTCTAATCACACTTTCCTTCAACCACAAATACGTTAATAACGTTAAAAAAAAACCATAGAGATAGGGAAAAGTAAAATATCGAAACATCGTTAGAAAATCGATAAGTATCGAGACATAGCTTCCTCTGATTAAAATATTTAAAAGTTAACCGCACGAAAGCCACTAAAAGCGAAACACGAAAGGTTCCAAAATTAATACCTAGTGAACCTTGACATTCGATAATGATTCTCGAGAGAATCATGACATAGCGTATGACGAGTAAATTTTTCACGTGGCACCTGACGAATAAACGTGTCGCGTACCGAGCAATAGGCCCACCTTACGTCAGAATATAATCCGTGTCAACTCTTGCACTCTCTCTTTCTCTTTTTCTCTGTTCGGTAGAGCAACGAGAATTACGGTAGCGCGGTTTTAATTACTTCTCTGTGGTAAAATAGTTCGCGCTATCCGGACGAGAAAGGAGGAGGCATTAAAACTCGCGGCAAAGGAGACAAAGGAATGACGGAAGAGGCCTCGTTATTACTACGAGGTTTAACATTTCCCTTTTTTGGAATCGAAAATTCGTATTTGCACAGATTGGAAAAATCGTATTGGAACTCGTGAGGCAAATATCGTTTAATTTATCGCGTTATTCATCGCGGTAAACATGTTTACGATTTTTTTTTCTTTTACGGCGTAGAAAATCGATTTGCAAATTGTTTATCTTATTACGTTTTCTTTTTTTCAAACGCTCTTTGACGAAATTGATGAAAAATATTGTGAAAGTAAATGTAAATTTTTTTTTTTTTTTTTGGCATACATATTGCGATGTATTAAAAAGAAAAGTAGACGTAACAGCATAGAAATAAAAAAAATTCAGTTTTATTTGAAAACTTATTATCGATATCGACAAATTTAAGATTGAAAATATATGGTATACGGGTAAAAATTTTCGAAATAAGCTTATACTTACGCGTAAGTCGTAAGATTTTACGTTGATACCAAGACCTTCCGCAAGTGTTCGATAGATAGAGAAACCGGGTCGTGGTATCAGGATATTTTGCTCCCTTCGTGCTAACGCTGTTATACAGAGATCGAGGGCGCAGGAACATCCGCTGCATAAAATTACGTCCTAAAAAGAAAGGAATTCAAAGAATCGAGGATTAAGATCATTTCATTATTTCAAAATCATCTTTTGCATAAATTTCTTATTAAAGTCCTTGTTAAAGATAACTTTTTATAAGAATAAATATTACGAAACGTTTAAATCTATTTACGATATGTGCGTGACTTTAATATATTTAGATTCGAAAAAAATGTGTGTGTTTGTATGGCTCGAATAAAACTTGAAAAATGTGTTAAAAAACATAAAGATTGATAGAGATAAAAAGGATTATTATAGTATTTGAACTCTAAAAGATTTAAGACGATGTCTTAGAAAAAAAAAAAAATTCACAATTCTCGATTTTTCATGATAGAATAAAATTTAGAATGAAAAATAAATATTCGTAAATATTTTTTAAAGTAAATTACATAAGAGAGATAAAAAGAGGAGAATTATTCGTTTACAGCGGGCATGCATTAATTAAACGTTCGATGCACGTGAAATTTTTAGAACAGTGAAAAATCTCGATTCTGATAGTTGCCAGCTTTCATTTCCTGCGGGTGCGCCGAATAAAGCTAATAGCGGATTCATTGCAAGCCATACATTACAATTTTTGCAGGACAAGAGAAATGTTCCTTGCTTTGTGAACATTTTTTTAACGATATCGATTCCGTACAAAGACTTGGAAACTAAAGGATTTTATTTTATATTTTCACGATCGTAAAATCGTATTCGCCGATGACGTATTATTTTTAAGTGGGTGTTTTTCAAACGACGAGGATAAAATATATCTGGTGTTAAATTTAATAACGCGTAAATCCCTTTGTCTTTCTTCTATAAAGGAATTATAAAAGGGATATTTTTTTTAATCTTCTCGTACGTAAATTTATTTATATTTGTACAACGTATAAATATCATTAATTTGTTTCTCTCGTATTATTTTCAATGGTACGAAATATCGAATTACGAGTATCGAATTCGTTATACGATACTTTTCAACGTGGTATGTGTGAATTATTCGAACAAGAATTTCATTTTTTATCATTGTAATGGATTTTTTAATTTTCCAACGAATCTTCAGGATGGTTTGTTTTTTTTATTTTTTAACGTGTAATCTGTACATATTGAAAAATATTTATCGCGTCAGATATTACGAGATGAAAAGTAGGATACATTTTTACCGTTTATATTCGATCTTTTCATTTTAAATATTATGAAGATTTTAACGCTCGATCTTATACGATATTTTACGATGTTTTCGTAGCTATATAAAGAGATTTTCTAAAACGTTGTTATATAGCGAATATTGAAAAATATGGCAACGAGTATCGGGCAAGCTGCGATCAATTCGATAAAGCTCGGTTGGAAAATTAGAAGAAAAAAGTTCCTTGAACAAAATAATTTCCAATGAAAAAACCACCACAACCATAAAACGCGAAAACAAACGAGGAGAAAAATTCATCGATCGAAAAAACAAATGTTTCTAACGCGAAAAACAGAAAAAAAAAAAAAAAAGAATTCTTCAATTTTATCGTGATTGTATTTTCTATTACTATAGATGCCAAATGGTCCTCGGTTAATCGACGATATTTTTTCTTTTGGAGGAACCGTGGCTTCTAGTTTGCGGCCGATCGTCCAGAGGAATTCGGTTTTCCCTGCAAACTTGATCGCCAGTTCGATCAACGGTTTAACTAGATATCGTATATATATATACACATGCATGCGAACAAATACGAACAAATACGAACACCGAAAGGGAACGGACACGATATAATGCCTTCGGATGAACGAGTTTCTATATGCCTCTGATTACAGATCGGGGGTTAATTCGAATCGAAACGTCTTCTCCTCACAAGATTGAAAATCATGTGTATCGTCTGTATGAAAAATTGAATATAGTCAGAAATCCGAATCGATGATTCGATTATATACCTCGTTGCCTGTCATTTTTCAATTACATTTTGCACAACGGAGATATTGTACAACGTAACGATTATTTCCATATCGTAAGATGTATGTACAGAAATTGATAATCATATCGATAATCATATTATATTTGATAATTATATTATTTCTATACGATCTTTCCATGATCGACACTTAAAGTAATTTCATAAAGATATTTTTTACATTGTCGAACGGTATCTTGTGGAATATTCTAATGGATAAATATGTTACGAGTGGTTGTTGAATTATGCGAAATGATCGAAAATCAGTCGAAATTTAGTAGTTCCCTTGGGAATTTTTCGAAAATAAAGCATTATTGCGCGATAATGGAATATAATTTATTGAATATAAACAATCGTAAATCATATTTGAAATTATATATGGTTTTAAAAATATTAATTGTCTTTCTTCTTTAAACGAGGGAGAAGATGAAACGAAATAAAGTTTT
Organism: Apis dorsata; assembly: GCF_000469605.1. Lineage (NCBI taxonomy): Eukaryota > Metazoa > Arthropoda > Insecta > Hymenoptera > Apidae > Apis > Apis dorsata. Next base: position 27,039 of record NW_006264030.1, read on the forward strand.
TCCGAAATATTCGAATATTTTTAATGCGCTCAACCGTTTCACAGTTAATATTAAATTCATTAATCAAAGGGTGCATTTATATCTACGCGCATATTCCCCAACGTGTTATCCAAATAATTCATTAAATAGGACAATTAATCAGACTTCGAATGTAATTAATATACATGATTTATTTGCGAATGCAAAACAAGGCGTAGCCGGAAACAATGTGTATTTGCAACGCAGCTTTCAGTAGCATAGTTTCCTACAAATCGATAACAATATAGGATAACCAGATGTTACTGCATTTTCTTCTTTAACCTTACTTTTTTATCTTTGTTACCTTGTTTTTCCTTTCGATTTCAGCTATATACAGAATTTTCCAAATATCTTTTTTTCCTCAAATTTTTACTAATTTTAATATCGGAATTAGAATATACTGTTTTATTTAAAAAAAAAAGGGGGAAGAGAGAAAAAAAACGTTCAAAAGTTGGTAAGAAAAAAAGTTTGTTTTCAATTTAATACTTCGAAGAAATGAACTTCAATCCCGTATTATTAAATTTTTAATAATATTTCATTGCATTTTAACAATAAAACTGACAAGAGATATGTTTTAATCAAATCGTGAATAAGGATAATTGCTATTTATTGGTTTGAAAGACGGACAATGACGAAAAAAATTTTAATATCGACGATTGTCCGGTCAATGGAAAAAAATGTATCAAAAATACATACGTATTTTATGGGATGTGTATTAAAATTTGAAATATTATTAATAACGATAATACATATATTGTTTCGCAACATTTAGCATCGCGCGTAATATAATTCGAACAGTGGTAAATGATTCAAATGATTCGATAATCAAAATGCTGTAAATAATGCAATCAATTAAATAAATAAAAGTTCTATATTCTTCACAAATTTTGAACGTAAATAATTATGAGAAGAACGTTATTTTAATATAGTATTTCCATAAAATCTTTTACAACGTTATTTAAAATTTTACCTTGGCATCGACTTTTACAAATTCGTTGGAACTATATTCTGCTACAGCTTCCTTTGCAATCTGATAACCTAAAATTAGAAAACAAGTTTGTTTAAAAAAAATTATAGAAAGATTCAAAGTTAAATTTGATAAGTCGAATTTAGAATAAAAATTAAATAATTAAATTTTAAAAAAAAATTGGATAGAAACAATACCTGTACTGGGTGCATATCCATTGTACAACTGAGAAACGAGACTTTGTTGAACTGCTTCGATTACCTCTTTCGGTGGTTTTAGATTGCCAAACGTAGTTGGATCGCCTAAGCATCGATAGAGATAGAAAATAAAACTTTCCTTTCGTGATTCTAATTTGATAATACTTCAAAATTCTAAATGATTAAGAAATTTGCCTCTTGAAAATGGCAATTGTACCATCGCTGAGACGAAAATCCAGAGAAGATCGTAATCGTAATTGAAACAGAATTATATTCCCTCCCTTCGTTCTAATTTAATTCGATAACAAAGAAATTTTGGCAGCAGATATTCCCTAGATATAAACTTTATTTTAATCTCCTTTGCGATTATCCGTATCCGTATTTTCAGATATTCGAGTAAAGTTTAAAATAGCTTAAGATTATTGTTAAATAGAGAAACAGCCTTTAAACTAATTATACGCGATTAAGCGCGAATTTCACTGCCAATTCCAGAAACTCGATTCCATCGTCTGTTCTTATCTCAGATACTTTTTCTAGTCCCATTGAAATCGATTACTTTTACGCAAAAACTTTAATCGACAAACAGAATTCCAGTTGTAAAAAATACGTATCGTACAAACTTTTACTATTGTATTTTTACATCGATTTTTTAATTCATGAGCCAGGAAAATAAAATAAAACTCTCACACACACTTACACACACACGCACGCAAAAGAAAAAAATCTCACCGATCGACAAGGAGATGACAGATTTAGCGGGATTAGGCTCGACCACGAGGCTCTCCACGATGGATCTTATGGGGTTGTGAGTGTTCCTCGCGATGTCCGACGCTTCCACGTTCCATCGATCGCGAAAAACCTGTGTCGACATCTCGAATTTGGAAATTTCAAATGCCTCGACACCTCGAAATTCGCCGCGTCGTCAAATATACCATGTGTCCCGCCCGGGATGAATTTCAATCGGTGGTTTTCTTATCGAGAAAGGATTGGAAGATGAGCGAACGATAATCCTTGGGCAAACGATGTTTCATCACTGAGAGGAGGATCGGTCTTCGCCGATAATCGAAATGAATTCGAAACCGGGAAACCGGTTGGATCGGATGCCTAGATATTCCACCTTCTTTCATAATTAATTTTAATAAATTCTACGCTCGCTGTATCTGCTCTATCTAGATTTCCTGTATCGTTTCAATATTATTCGCAATGCGAGAGAAACGAGAAAAAAAAAAAAAAAGAAGCTCGATTCTTTGTCGTCAACTTCATTCTCGTTACAATTGTTATAAAAAAATAGAAGAACTCCTTGTTGGAGGTTAGAGGACAAACGAACCGGTCGGATTGGTCGATTAGACTCCACACCTTCCATCGTGTTTTATTCAAAACGAACCAAATAATTCGATTACGTAGATCGACACACCTAAACATATTTTCTCGTCGTCCGTATTTGTTACGACATATATTTTTCTATACTTTCCGGATTTATCTCGAACATTTTTTTTTTTTCCCTTCTCCTCTCAGGATTCGTATCGTATAGGAGGAAATACGCGTTAAGATCCATTTTCCATTTTCCATTATACGTATATTCCTATAAGTTTACGTAACTATATTATATTTTTTCTTATTCGTCTATCACATATAAAAAATAATGTAAAAACTTACCATTTTTTATTAATTACAATTATAAATTATGGAAATTTATTAACAACAATTTATAAATCATTTTTCATCGAATTGTATGAATTTTATTAACCAAAATATAAATTGTAAATAATAAAGATTTTCTTCTAGGATCTTCTTTCGAGACAGAGTTTAAAAAGAATGTCGTGTTTCTGGTTTTCTGGATGGACATTGTACCGAAATTAAAATTCGTATTTTTCGACGATTCGTATAGTTTCGCAATTTAACGTCGTGGAAATTTCAAATGTTTAAATATATATCGAAATTTTTAAAATTACTCAGCGTGTTCATTCAGGAAGATATAGAAACGTAAATTTTAACGCATAACACGCTTCAAACGATTCGATACATTTTATAATCGATTTCGAAAGTGATAACACGTGTACGGAATCAAGGCCGACTGGAGGCTCGTCTTCCAAAACTATGAGAAATATACATATATGTATATCGATCCCACTGGAATTCTCCAACATGCTCAACTATTTCTCCTCCAACATTCGCACGAGAAATAACGTAATTTATGCGCGCCATGAAAGTACATCGGCCCGTGTCTTTAAACACTTTCGCGTTACATCAACGACTAGTTTCTCGTTCCTAAATATAAATAATTCGAGGGATAATTTACGGTAATAAATCTTGTAAGACCTGTTTAATCGCCAAGTAATACGAGTAAATATATTATCTAGGAGGGAAGAATATTACGTGATTTAGGAATCTTGACTTTGTTCGTCTCGCAAAATAACGATTAAGATTTTACGATGAACGTTAAATGTTTAATATGAATAGAAAATAAATCCATTTATCCGTGATTAAATCAGGACGATAAGCGTCGTTGTTCGATAAAAATTAACCACGTAGAGAGACGAGACGCGAAAGAAAGTGATCAACTCACAACACGTGTACCTGATGTAGGGTTGACAAGGAAAAAAAGGAAAAAAAAACACGATATGCGTGGAAATCCAAGTATTCAGTGGTAACCAATCACGTGCGATCACGTGAACGACTCGATCGACATTGACGTTTCGTATTTACGATGGAAAAAAAACTCGAATCGCGATTCCAACATCTCGATGAAACCCCACCGTTCTAAAAAGAAAACGCGATTCCAACAAATGCTAATAATATAATAAAGTCGATCCGTCGATAATCGCCGATTCTACGCGTCCTTCATCTATCTATCTACAATTGGAGGAAAATCTGTGTTTGCCCAGCATGGATCTACTGGTATTTGCGTTCCAACCAGATTCTTCTTACGTATGATTCAGGAACGTGATTTACGAAACTGGTTCGGTATCTACTACTACCGTTTTACAAATTCCAAATGTCAATGTTTATTATTTCTCGAGTGGGTACTTACACAGCTGTTCCAAGTTCACTCCACCGTTGCTTTCTTTAAAACAAACTGTTCTCAACTATATTTACACAATTACAAATCTGGACGATAAACTTGAAACTTGTCCGATATTACTTGCAAGTAGTAGAGTATCGTAAGAAGGGTGTCCTTATCGTATAACGATGAACGAGAAAAAATCGTAATAGATAAAAATATAACGATGAAATTGATTCTAATTCTCTTTGACGTAATACGATCGAGCAGGGAAACGCAAAAACTCTTTGCAAATCGTTTTTCGATCGATTCGTACACTCGTGATTGTTCATTTTCGACGAAATAAAAAAAAAAAAAAAAAAAAAAAAAAAAAAAAAAA
>NW_006264030.1:31625-32257 GCF_000469605.1 Apis dorsata
TTCACTTATAAACTTTTGAAAATCAAAAAACAATTGTTAAATATCGTATTAAAATATATAGAGAGAGAGAGAAAAAAAAAGAGAGAAAGAGATACAATTACAATACAAAATATAAAACGAATGAAGTTTGAAAATAGAATTTTATTAGCTACAGTAGCAAAATACCTATTCACTTAAATATTTGGTTTCACACAATTACCAGGCTAAGTTCGTTTATATTAATATACAATATGTAAAGTGTGCCATATCGGATATGGGCAGTGTCCGTAGTAGTACGAAGTGAACTTAACTTTTCATACAAGATTTACGAGATATATATAAATATACATGTAATATTTATAATAATTTTTCATATATATATATTATTATTTTACATGCTAGAGAAATAGTACACTAGACACTTGTTTGAATAAAGTTATGAAAATAAAACTTATGGCGTTACACGAATTCGTCGTAATAGAAGAAAGCGGTTGACGGCAGATTAAAAAGGCGGGGCAGTGAATACGAGTATCAAACGACATTCTCGACGAGAAGAACGAATAAGAAAAGCCGTAGGATCGCGATAAGAGCAAAAAAAAAAAAAATATATATAAAAGAACGAACGAAAAGAGATATTAAAAAAAAAAAAAAAA
>NW_006264030.1:32532-35430 GCF_000469605.1 Apis dorsata
GAAAAAGATGGCAGCATTAAAATAAGGATAAGATATTTGCGGCGGAATTTAAAAAAAGAGGGGGAGGGAAGGGGTACGAGGGAGAGAAAAAAAAAAAAAATTCTCTGGTTTCTCTTCATCTCGAAATTTTCACCGCGAGATCGTCTATTCGTCGTGGGCTATCCTTTCCTTCCAAACTCGATTCCTTTCTACGATGTTAGCGATACGGACGACGATTGTCGCCGTTTTAAAAGAAACAAGGAAGAGAAAAAAAAAGGGAGAAGGAAAAGAGGGCAGTGAAAAGATAAATGGAAAAAAAACCCGGGGAAAAAAGAAAAGTGGGGAAGAATAGACACGCGGGTTTGCATGAATTTACGCGTTCTTTATACACACTTGGCAGCGACTTATTTTGGATCTGAGATTGCCTGCTTTCAAGGTCTGTTGCTCAGGCGCTTGGAACTGTTGTCTGTCCTCGATAGTGGCCATCCAGAAACTGATCTCGTTCATGTAATAATGACACTGTCCTTTATTACCATTGCACTCGATGAACGGCGTTGCACGGAAGTCTTCGAGACAGGATCCGGAACTGGACAAGGATTGTCCTCCGCCCTGGGCACCAGCGCCCGTGTGCTGCAAAAAATTATCCAACGTTTTTTTTTTTTCCATACTCGTCTCGCTTTCTTCACCAGGACGACGAAAATTTTTACGAGAAATAATATCCGTACCATGAGAAAACTGTATCCGATCCAAAGACCAGTCCATCCTTGTGGACAATCTGGAATATTCAACGATTGACTGTGTACGGCCAACACATTTGCCGGAACCTCGCACACCACGCATCTATATGAGACGAAAAAGAAAATTTAATCGATCTTTTGTCCGAATTTGTCGAACGATAGTAATTGGTTGATTCGAAAGATGAAATTTATTAAATTTATATAATTTATATTTATATCGTTTATAACGACTGTTATCCTCTCAAGTGGCGGAAGGAATTAAATTATTAACAACAAGTATACGTTAAATGAACAATTCGGTTTTCAATCTATTCTCGTATATATTTTCACGGATATACGTTTGTAAACTTTACAACAAAGCGAAACATTGCATTCGTTGAAATTGCATCTAATTTGCACGTTAGAATAAAATTTCGTTTCGAAATTTAGTTTGGCATATAATAATTACTTCGAATCGAATGATAATAAGTTAATTTAACATTGGTAAGATAAATTAAATATGGAACACGCGTATACACGGTTCTTACGAATCGATCATCCTACGTTAAAAAATAATTAAAGACTTTTTTCTAACGTAAAAACATACCTGGAGATGTATTGTTCTATCTCCGATTCCTGGACAGGCATCATGGGAATTGGACTAGTGGTGGATAACCAATAAGAACGATCGCCCCGGTTACCGTAGTGACAAACGTTGTTTATATCGCAAAAGAGGAACGGCATCGTCGAGAACTTTCGTACGCACGAACCGGCATAACCTGTTTCACGATTAGATAAGATCAGATAAGAGAAGAGAGGAGGAAGGGAACTCGTGGCGCGCGCAAGGATCGGAATATTACGAAACGCGTGACGATTTCGGAACTAGATCGTAAGATGGAAAAAAACTTAGGATCTAGATATCTAGATAAATTTTGGACTTGCCTAAATCTTGCGAGTGCGCCCTTTCATCGCCATCCGTGAACAGCAAACTGTATCCTTCCCAAAGTTTGATGTGCCCCGCGTCGCAAACAGGCACTAACTGACTTTGACTGTGTTTCACCAACAAGATACCGGTAAGATAATCGGATGCAGACTCGCACGGTAGACCCGGCTCTCCCGGTATACCCGGAACACCGACCGGCCCTTGAAGACCTGGTAACCCAGGCGCGCCGACAGGTCCCGGTAAACCCGGCAAACCGACAGGCCCTGGCTGCCCTTGAAGCCCTATCGCGCCTTTCACTCCGTTCGATCCCGGGAATCCTGGCGGACCTGGAACTCCTTTCTCCCCCGGCGGTCCTGGCGGGCCGACCGATCCTGCAAGAAAACCGAACGGATGCAAAATCTCGATTCCAGATGATCGTTTCGATTAATATTAGACGCGTACCAGGGAAACCGCGATCTCCTTTCGGTCCCATCGGTGGCTCGATGCAGTCGTCACCCTTGTCGCCTTTCTGACCGACGTATCCGACGGCACCCATCAATCCTACCGGACCTGGATACCCTCTGTCACCTTTCTCTCCGACCGGACCGGGCAGCCCGCTCACACCGTCCCAACCTCTATCGCCTTTCTCACCGGGGATTCCATCTATTCCGCTCGGTCCTGTATCGAGCTCAAGCGTTATTAGCATTTCCACCAATTTGTACATCTGTTTTACGATCTATTACGCGCGATTCTCGTTCGGTATACGAATTTTTTTCAATTTACCAGGGAATCCGGGTTCTCCCTTCTGTCCAATGGGGCCGGGTGGTCCTCGCAAACCAGCGTCTCCTTTCTCGCCTCTCTCACCCGGCAAACCGGGGAATCCTTTGGCTCCTGGTTGGCCATCGCGACCCGGTAAACCAGGAGGACCCATGAGACCCATGTCACCTTTTTCACCCTGTAACCCGATGGGACCCGGCGGTCCACGTTCTCCCTTGTGTCCAGGTAAACCTGGCAATCCTTGTTCCCCTTTCTCTCCCGGTCGTCCAGGTATTCCTTCCCGTCCATGCTTTCCAGGCATACCCGGCAAACCTTTCTCGCCCTTGATCGTCAATCCAGGGACTCCCGTAGGCCCGCGTGGACCTTCGTCTCCTGAAACGATATTTGACGCGATCAAATGAATAACGAGGCGAAGAGAAGGAAAGGTTAATCGTTCGAAATGAGTATCGGGTATCGTCACCTTTAGCACCGGGGAGACCGGATGGACCTGGATTTCCAACCGGA
>NW_006264030.1:35906-36594 GCF_000469605.1 Apis dorsata
AACGGCGCCTTTAACGTGTCATTATATACGTAACGTTCGATAAATAGAAATTAGTCTTCTCTTTTTCGACTCGTTTACCTGGAATACCGCGATCCCCTTTGGCGCCGGGGATTCCAGGATGTCCCGGTGCTCCCATTTCACCTTCCAAACCTGGCAACCCGGGAGCTCCAGGTGGACCGACGTCGCCTTGTTCACCTGGCNAACCACATCGATCGAATTTGGAACTTGGCTGAAACGGGAGAAATGGTGATCTAGCGAAAGAGACGTACCATGTCTCCTTTGAAACCGGGGAAACCTCTCACGCCAGCGTCACCTTTCAATCCTTGGAATCCTGGCAAACCGTCGCGACCTGGCGGCCCGGGTTCTCCCTTGGGACCAGGCAGACCGTCCCGACCGATTCCTGGCAATCCAGGCTCTCCTTTCTCCCCATCCACGCCTCTTCTACCAGGGATACCGGAAGGACCACGGATCCCAGGCATTCCCGGCTCGCCCTTCTGCCCTTTCTCCGATACCTGACCCGGTTCACCTTTGCGTCCCTGTTGGGATTACGATTATTACAGATTATTTTTATTCGTTTATCCTTAATCTTTATTCGTGCGAAACTTGGAGTAGCTTACCGGTAATCCGGGTGGACCTCGATCACCTTTGAATCCTTCGTATCCTGTAACACCGGGGAGACCCGGAGCGC